>NC_091983.1:164208969-164508969 GCF_044704955.1 Pristiophorus japonicus
AATGGTTTTATAACAACCAAAACAACTTGCATTTATATAGCACATTTAATGTAAGAAAAGTTCCCAAGATGCTTCATAAGGTGGAATAAGACAAAAGTTGACACAATCCAAAGAAGGCAATATTAGGAGTGGTGATTCTGGTATTAAACTTTCTTTAATTTCCTATAAATAAGTATGCCCTGCTGTTTATTAATGCAATATATTAACCTTTGTTTTACTCCAATAACTAAAGTCTTCAAACAGCTTCACTGAATTACAAATACCATTAAATGTTCAGAAATAAAACTCCATTAATCAAAACCATTTCACTATAACAATCAAATTTGATTTCAGTCCCAAAATAGTGGCAACAATATTCACTGAATCATTCTAAGTTGTCATTAATAAGGGCGATAGTTTTTCTTGGATAAGTATTATTAAAAGGTAGATATGAATAAACAATTGCGAAAAAACTGGTAGGAAGTGTTAATGGACCATTTGGTGGTTTTTAATACTACACTCAGATTACTGCTATCTGAAAATGGAATCAAGAAACTTAGCAAAGTTTAAATAAAAACTGCTTTGGCATGTTAAGGCCTTGTTAAGACCAATCATCCACAACGTGTTCAGAGTTATGTCGGGGCAGGGCAGAGAAGGAATATAAAGGAAAAGTAAGACCTGAACTCCACTCCAGATCTCGTATAAATAAACCAAAAGGAGGACAAGATTTCAGATTAGAGCATAAGAACATAAGAAATAGGAGCAGGCGTAGACCATACGGCCCCTCGAGCCTGCTCCGCCATTTAAAATGATCATGGCTGATCCGATCATGGACTCAGATCCACTTATAATCATTATAATCACACACTATCAGCAGTACATAGTACATGAGCGTTTTCTGGAGATCAGCAGGGGAACAACACTCATTACCAGCTGCACCTCAGCACAGTAGGAGCTTCAGCAGAAGGCGGTCTAGCTATGCGAAAGGCATAGGAGGTACATAACCTGCAGCACAAATTGCCCCATGCAGGGGATCTACAACAGTCAGGTACCTGGGTACGATAGACAAGGCTCAGCCTCAGCAGGGAGCTGTGATTGAGGGCTGCCACCTGTCCATGGAAGACCTGCAGCTACAGCCAACCATTTGTACTGGCAGTCGCACTATCCTAAACCTTTATGCAACTGGTCCTTGGGATATCCAGCATATGAACCTGGGGCCAAACCTGACCTTTAAGCTTCTTTTATCCAACGCGATAAGATCATGCCAGTTTATTTTACCTTTGTGTGTTTGTGCATAAAAGTTAATGTAGACTTCAGTTCAACTTTAGCTCCTAAACACCCCAGGCCTGGAGGACTGGAAAAGGATGCACGCTAGTTCGTGGAGTTAGAGCAATCAAAGAGCTGCTACTTTGTACCACTCAGACATCAGTCTTTTCCAGTCTTTCAGAATAAAGAGCTGAGGCTGAAGGCCTCCAGCTTTGGCGATCTTGCACTTCTTGTTTATGGGGATCTCGCTTTTTTTGTGTATTGGTGGGGGGGGGGGGGGGCTTGGACAGGTTTTCAATAAGTTTATTTTTGTACAAAGGGACTTGCATTTGGGAGGGCTTGGATTTTTTGTGTATGGCGGTGTTTGCATTTTGTGTGTATGAGTTCACATTTCTCTGTAATCATATGTAGCTCACTCACTGGTTCTAATACCTATATCTAGTCCCCAGCTCCAAAGGTCAGACATCCCTGCTTTAAGGCATCCACAGTGAGTATTAGAGGAGTCAACTGTTTTTCTCTCCACCATTCTCAACTGGAGGTAACTGGAACCCTGTTTTAACATGCAGCCATCTACAACCCTTTAGCAGTGATCACCAAAAGCAAGAGCAGAGGTCAAAGAGATGCATCCTGATTTTAGCATAACCCACCCAGCGGGGATGGGACTGGTTCACACCGATGCCAGTTTTACACCTTGTCTAATTTTACCATCCATTGAAGTCAACGGAGTGTAAAAATGGGTGGGGTGTAACGCAGGTATTAACCCAAACCCATCCCATTCCCATTGGGTGGACTAGGTTAAAATTGGGACTATAGTTTTTGGAAGGCTTACGAAAGAAATTAACAAGGTAGCCAGGTGAAGTGAGATTAGGAGAGAGTTTCAAAAAGTAAGGTTGCAATATCTGAAATATTGGCCTATGGTAGTGGAGCAGAGGGATGGGCAGCAATCCAGAGGTGGAGGAGTGAGGGATTGGGGATGGGTGACAATCCAGAGGTGGAGGGGCGGAGAGTAGTGGATCAACTGAAGCTTGTGAAGGTTGAAGAAATGAAGAAAGCATTCGAGAAGCCAGTCCCTGATGATGGTGTGGATTAGAGTTGTGGCAGCAGGAGAGATATAGGGATGCAAATGGGCAATGCAGTCTGGTGATTGACAGGTTGTGGTGTTCAAGTGATAGCTCAGGGTTGAGCAGACTGCCAGGGTTGTGCACACGTAATTCACTGTGAGAAGGCAGCTGGGGCAGCTGATGGAGCTGCAGGCAGCGGAATGTAGGGACAACTGGGAAGTGAACTTCCGTTGAACTCTAATGTGCGGCCTTTTAAAGGTACCGTTTAATTTCATGCAGTGATGATTTCTCCCATGTAATGTCTTCTAAAAAATTATATTATGCAAATGCAGAAAACTCTTTCAGCGACCCTTCACGTGCTTATATCAGGCTGCAGCAGTGCTCAAGCATCCAACAGCTTTGGCTTCACACTACAAGCATCAACCTCATACTGAACCTCTTCCCCTCTTGTCAACTAGTGTACATGGAAAGTTTTATCTGGATCGGATCCAAATTAAAGGGGAACTGGAGCTGAAAGGCTTTTATGGTCTAAATACACAGGAAGTCTTGAGAAGCAATTAAAGTTCTCCCATCTCACTGGTGTGTTAATGCGATCTGCGAGCCTGCATAATGACTGGATTAAAATGACCAGATTTGCCACATGCAGAGCTCTATTTGAACAAAGATTTTGCAATGCCAGCCTCGCACAGATTTGCATTATTCAGTGTCAAAAGCTAGCTACTGATAGCTCCAGCCTTGTGCACTTTATGATATGGTCTGTGCTGCTCTGCCTGACAGAATTTATAGGCTACTGAAGCAGGGAAAGTGTTACTTTGCTGCATACAGTACCGATTTCCTGCAGTTCCCCATTGTCAGAAAATTTATAACCTGCTGTGTAGGAATTTCAGCTTAATCAGTGCAGCTGTTAAGAAGGAACTGCTGCCAGTTCTTTCCTGACAGTGGGAACGAATCTGAAGCAAGGTCACAGATAAGATTGTCTTTTCAGTTGCTCTTGTTCTGTATAATGTAAATAGTTATTTTATTATTAACTCCACCTAGGCCTTGCATGCCTTTGCAGTTGCTGTATTTGGTTCCAAATAAAAACACCAATGCACAAATGACCCTTTCAAACACATCGGCATTTTTTTTTACAAAATGATTAATTATATTAGATAATGAAAGGAGACCATAAATTAAATGAGAAAATAGTGCAACTATAGTGTTCGTTACATTATGCATCCAGGACAATTCAGAGACAACAAGAGAACCAGGCCTAACCATTTTTCCTCCAATACCCTCTTCTTTGCTGAAGGCAGTGACCGTTGCTAAGATACAGTTATCATCATCATAGGTAGTCCCTCGAAATCGAGGAAGACTTGCTTCCACTCTATAAATGAGTTCTCAAGTGACTGAACAGTCCAATACGGGAATTACAGTCCCTGTCACAGGTGGGACAGACAGTGATTGAAGGAAAGGGTGGGTGGGGAGTCTGGTTTTCCACATGCTCCTTCTGCTGCCTGCACTTGCTTTCTGCATGCTCTCGGCGACGAGACTCAAAGTGCTTAGCGCCCTCCCGGATGCTCTTCCTCCACTTAGGGTGGTCTTTGGCCAGGGACTCCCAGGTGTCGGTGGGGATGTTGCACTTTATCAAGGAGGCTTTGAGGGTGTTCTTGAAATGTTTCCTCTGTCCACCTGGGTATCGCCTGCCATGTAGGAGTTCCGAATAGAGCGCTTGCTTTGGGAGTCTTATGTCGGGCATGCGGACAATGTGGCCCGCCCAATGGAGCTGGTCGAGTGTGGTCAGTGCTTCGATGCTGGAGATGTTGGCCTGATTGAGAACACTGATGTTGATGCATCTATCCTCCCAGGGGATTTGCAAGATCTTGCGGAGACATTGTTGGTGGTATTTCTCCAGCGATTTGAGGTATCTACTGTATATGGTCCACGTCTCTGAGCTCTCCAGGAGGGTGGATATCACTACAGCCCTGTAGACCATAAACATGTGCACTGGCAGCCCTCTGATACCTCACCCACGTGGCCATTTATTTGTTATATGTGAGCCTAGGCAGTGTGGGCCCAGAATTCTTGTAGCACGGCTCTGCTGGTACAAGAGTGGATTCTAACTTCCTCAATTTCCATGGCTGGGGGGGCATGGTTACAAATTGTTTGCTGTAACTTCAGCAGAAGAACCGTGGAAACCCTGGAGTAACAGCGTAAGCTGTGTTACGAAGTTACAGCAAGCGATTGGGAAAAGCCTTGCAGAAGTTCAACTCCTGTGTCTGTGCCCTAGTGGAAAAGCCTAGACCTAATCCCAAATTACAAGAATGGGGGAATCATCTACATACACTGGTCAGGCACTCTTGAAATGCCCGGTCTGAACAGCCATTAGGAATGCCATGCCGCTCCGATGGCATAAAGAAGAACTTGAAAGGGCCCAACAAAAATCTTTATTTTAAATCTTCTGCGTACTTTCTGGTATCAATTACCTTTTTCTAACGAAGGATGGATATTAATCACTGTTGTGCAAAAGAATGTCTCTGTGGTCAGATACCACCTGAACATTAATTTGAGTGCCAACTCTTTATATTCATATCGACGACGAGCTTAATATGTGGGTTATTGATGTTCACATGGGTGCCATCTATGAAGCTCGGCACTGGAGGGAACCCTGTCTCCTGGTATAAGCTCTGCATCCTGCCCACAGGGGAAATACTGAAGGTAGTACTTCTTGTAAGCATAGCATTTGTTGCTTGCTTGCTGAATATAGACTCTGTGGACAGCCTGAGGTGACAGATATTTCCTGCAGTGGCTTGAAAGGATCTGGTAGCATGAAAGTGGTGGTGCATGATGCTGTGGCAATCTTCTCTTCTCTGGGAAGAGCTGTCCATGTTCCAGATGTTGTCTATGTGACAGTCACTCTTGGGAAATGGAAGCGGTGAAGATAGGTCACCTCTAACATCCCCAGGTACCCGTAGGGATCTATAATCACCGGTCCTGGGGTAATGATGGATGTGGAAGAAACACCTTGACCATCATTTCACTCGCGTTTATTGTCCCTTCTTGAAATTGGCTTTCTTATCTAAATCAGGCATTGCTGTCACGACCCTCAAAGGAATTCCCATCTTCACCACTTAAATAGCAAGGAAAGCACTGCCAGAGAAAAAAATATTTCTAAAATGGTGTGCTACCCAGTAAAAGCACTTCAAAATCAATTTGTAAAACTGCAAAACAGCCAAAGATACGAAACAAAATGTACCAAAATAATTTCCCTTTAAGAAGTTTACTCCACTAGACAAGGCTAGGTCAGTTGAAAATTTCAAAACTGAGATTGATAGATTGTTGTTAGACAAGGGTATTAAGGGCTATGGAACCAAGGCGGGTAAATGGAGTTAAGATACAGATCAGTCATGATTCAATTGAATGGCGGAACAGGCTCAAGGGATCGATTGGCCTACTCCTGTTCCTAGGTCACGGGGTTACTGATAGATTCATGTTACATGGATGATTTCAGCATCAGAACTGTGAGGCCCTGAAAATATGGGAAATCTGGAGAGTCACCAATTTACATAATTTTAAGCCTCAGTACGGATTCACCAGACCCACAGTGCTGCTTCCCCCACAGCCTGAAACGTCTTCATTACAACATTCGTGTGCAGGCTCCCGGGCCCAATTTCATGGATCAAGTAAGGCCCCACTGCCAGTGCCGATCCTCTTAAAGTTACCTAAGAGGACCAAACTAAATGAATCAAGAAGTAAATATGTTATTTTATGTTCATGACTCCCTGTAAAGCCAAGACATGTAAAATACTTATTCATCTGGAGGTAGGTCACTGTGATACTGAAGTACTAACACAGTGTTAATTCCATATGCCAGTCATGCTCCAGTTCCATGTTTGCTTTTGGCATTTTATCAACTCATGATGCTAAAACCCATCATGATCTCCATGACTTCCGATAACAGCAGACTGTATTTTGTGAGTACAATTCTTCATCCCTCATAATAAAAGCAATGGGTAGAAATTGACTGTTGTTGTGCCTGGTTTACAGATGTAAAACTGATGCACAAAAGTCCAATTTCAAGGCACAATATCCTATGCTCCAAGGAAATTTGTAAACCATCCAACCCAAAATTAAGTTTGACCTTTTTTCAGGCACCTGGGGTTGCTGTCAGGCAAAGGAGGGGCCTAACACCCAGTTCAGGATCCTTCAAGGCATTGGGCTGCCCTGAGCAGGTCTGCTCTGCTCTGGTTTCCAGAACATGGATGCGGCCTAGCCAGCGGCCGCTGCTATCAAGTTAAGTGAATTTTTTATTTAAGGTTCTGCGGCGCATGTTCTACCCATCTCCATAGTACATGCACCAGGCACTGCCTGCCATAATCAGCTCCCCTCCCGCTGTCCTCCCTTCTCCACGCCTCCTCCCCATGATTTACTGAGGCTACTGTCCCAGAATTGAACTCTTCCGTCGAGCGAGCTGCCGGTGAAGGTGCGACAGGCACTGGCAGCTCGCCTTGAGTATTTAGATTGCTTACAATCCTTGGGCCACCTTATTTGGGGCAGGGAATGTTCATTGTGCCAGTTTGTGCTGGCAGATTGGTACTCTGCACATGCCACCCCAATGACTTCATTTCTGGTGAAAGGTGAGAGACAGCTCATTTTGAAGACTATTTTAATATGATACATAAGAACATAAGAACATAAGAAATAGGAACAGGAGTAGGCCATACGGCCCCTCGAACCTGCTCCGCCATTCAATACGATCATGGCTGATCTGATCATGGACTCAGCTCCACATCCCCGCCCTCTCCCCATAACCCCTTATCCCCTTATCGTTTAAGAAACTGTCTATTTCTGTCTTAAATTTATTCAATGTCCCAGCTTCCACAGCTCTCTGAGGCAGCGAATTCCACAGATTTACAACCCTCTGAGGGAAGAAATTTCTCCTCATCTCTGTTTTAAATGGGCGGCCCCTTATTCTAAGATCATGTCCTCTAGTTCTAGTCTCCCCCATCAGTGGAAATATTTTCTCTGCATCCACCTTGTCAAGCCCTTCAATCTTATACGTTTCGATAAGATCACCTCTCATTCTTCTGAATTCCAATAAGTAGATGCCCAACCTAATCAATCTTTCCTCATAAGTCAACCCCCTCATCCTCGGAATCAACCTAGATGATATAGCTTTTTAAAAAAACATGCATAAATAGAATATTTGATGGACAGTTCATTGTACGATAGCTAGTTTAAGCCTCTTGAGAAGACAATCTTAGCAACTCACTCATTAATTCCTCATTTATGAGTTATCTTTCCTACCTATGAAATAAATGATATATCTCACAGTTCCTCAAGAGCAGGCTGTACTTATCATAGTTTAATTTCTACAGAGCATTTCCCTGTCACATAAATTAAACTTAATATCAATAAAGTTAAAACAAGATGTCAGAGTGGCCATCTGTGTCCGCCATGAAACCCTCTAGCGGTACAAAGCCTATGACGTGACACAAGGAATAACTCACACTGGAACGTGTTGGTAGGACATTTCTCTGTGTTCAGATGTTGTTGACAAAGCACTTGAGCTTCATTCCCATAATCAGAAGCAGTAATCTCATCTGCTAACCTTTTAGTATGCTGTTGCTTAAAAATACACTGCAGCCTTTTTATTACCCCGTATATCATAGATACCAATCATAGACAGTGTGGTATTATAATGAAAAAAATAAGGATTGATCCTGCTCTCCCAGTGGGGAGCGATGCTTGTGTGGAGTGCATCATGGAAACTCACAGGCGCACAGCCCATGATTTGCCATTCATTACGATTAATGAATGGAAAAAGCATAGGCTGTGCGCCAACGATTTCCCATGATGCATTCCCTGCAAGCGCGACTACCTGCTGGGAGTGCCAAACCAGCCCTATAACCTTGCAAACTAGAAATGACTAGCAGTCCCCCGAAGGAATCTAATATTGTACTTTCATCTGCCCTTGTTCCTGTCCTGAAGTATGGTTTAAACGCTGCTGTCTCCTGTGACGTGTTTCAGTACCTGCGCTATGCAGTAATACATCTCACGCCACACTTGGGCGCAAAGGATCATCTGGGCAGAGCAGATGGGTGAACAGCGGGCGGGCCCCACTTGGGCATGTGATCCTCCTCCTCCCGATTTTCCTCTACACGCCCTGTTGGGAAGTATTTCTTTATACAAAGGGCTTTCGCCCAACTTATCTTATGACTTTTTAAAACAGGAATATAAATAAACGTGATTCAAACTCGTAATGGCAATCCAACATCTACGTTTCGGTAACAAGAACACTTCTGCTTTATCCTGGCTTGTCAGTTTCAAAATATATATCTATTCACAGTGCCTATGAATCACAGAGATAGACATTTAGATTAGTTCTATGACAATCTAACAAAGCACCACTTTCAGAACAAATCTTACATGTTCACAGAAAGTGCAAATTCAGATTGTGATCTTATTGTGGTCACAGGAATATCGGGCCCAAATTTGGCCAGTACAGATTCCTAGTGCACTCAACAGAGGTGCGCCGCTTTTGTACAACTTTGTCTCTAAAAATGGCTGCAGGTTCCGGTAATATTTGACCTGCTGGTCAGGTGGCTGCTCTTTATTAACAACATAGCTGCAGTATCACAGGCGTCCACAGTGTGGAACTACAGACATTACACTTCTCCCTCCTTAATGAAGAATTATTATAACAAACATTCATCATACATAACTTGCATGGTTGTACATAACAAAGGATATGGACTTATTTTGCCATATTTACAAATCAAGCTTAACCACTTGTTTTCTGTTTCGAAGAGGAAACCTTCGCTCTCGAACAGAACCTTCTAAATATGATGTTGAATTTAAACTCATTCAAGGCTGATCCTGAGGGAAGTTTTCCTCCAAGGTATGACCTTGATTTCCATTTGAACTCTCTCTAACTTCACACTGTTTTCCTGACTCGGACTTAGACTTAAATTCTGACATTCTCTTGGATTTGTTTCCAGTACATTGGATGTAGAATATGCTACTGGTGTGTCAAAACTATCTGATGAGTCAGAAATAATGGAATCACTCCCACCTTTAATTACTTCCATGTCTGTGGGTAAAATATGATCAAGGTGAACAAACCTAACCTGTCCACTATCAAACATGTTGATCAAATATGTGCGAGGACCACGTATCTTCATCACTCTTCCTGGAAACCACGTTACCCATTTATGGTGATGGTTCTTCACTCTCACCTTCTGAGTTAATTTTACACTTCTCTCTTTTACTCTACCTCTATCATGATTCTCTTTCTGTCTTAATTGTGCGAGGCCCCTTGGGGAAGAGTGACCATAATATGGTGGAATTCTGCATTAGGATGGAGAATGAAATAGTTAATTCAGAGACCATGGTCCAGAACTTAAAGAAGGGTAACTTTGAAGGTATGAGGCGTGAATTGGCTAGGATACTTAAGGGGTTGACTGTGGATGGGCAATGGCAGACATTTAGAGACCGCATGGATGAACTACAACAATTGTACATTTCTGTCTGGCGTAAAAATAAAAAAGGGAAGGTGGCTCAACCGTGGCTATCAAGGGAAATCAGGGATAGTATTAAAGCCAAGGAAGTGGCATACAAATTGGCCAGAAATAGCAGTGAACCCGGGGACTGGGAGAAATTTAGAACTCAGCAGAGGAGGACAAAGGGTTTGATTAGGGCAGGGAAAATGGAGTACGAGAAGAAGCTTGCAGGGAACATTAAGGCGGATTGCAAAAGTTTCTATAGGTATGTAAAGAGAAAAAGGTTAGTAAAGACAAATGTAGGTCCCCTGCAGTCAGAATCAGGGGAAGTCATAACTGGGAACAAAGAAATGGCAGACCAATTGAACAAGTACTTTGGTTCAGTATTCACTAAGGAGGACACCAACAACCTTCCGGATATAAAAGGGGTCAGAGGGTCTAGTAAGGAGGAGGAACTGAGGGAAATCTTTATTAGTCGGGAAATTGTGTTGGGGAAATTGATGGGATTGAAGGCCGATAAATCCCCAGGGCCTGATGGACTGCATCCCAGAGTACTTAAGGAGTTGGCCTTGGAAATAGCAGATGCATTGACAGTCATTTTCCAACATTCCATTGACTCTGGATCAGTTCCTATCGAGTGGAGGGTAGCCAATGTAACCCCACTTTTTAAAAAAGGAGGGAGAGAGAAAACAGGGAATTATAGACCAGTCAGCCTGACCTCAGTAGTGGGTAAAATGATGGAATCAATTATTAAGGATGTCATAGCAGTGCATTTGGAAAATGGTGACATGATAGGTCCAAGTCAGCATGGATTTGTGAAAGGGAAATCATGCTTGACAAACCTTCTGGAATTTTTTGAGGATGTTTCCAATAAAGTGGACAAGGGAGAACCAGTTGATGTGGTATATTTGAACTTTCAGAACGCTTTCGACAAGGTCCCACACAAGAGATTAATGTGCAAAGTTAAAGCACATGGGATTGGGGGTAATGTGCTGACATGGATTGAGAACTGGTTGTCAGACAGGAAGCAAAGAGTAGGAGTAAATGGGGACTTTTCAGAATGGCAGGCAGTGACTAGTGGGGTACCGCAAGGTTCTGTGCTGGGGCCCCAGCTGTTTACATTGTACATTAATGATTTAGACGAGGGGATTAAATGTAGTATCTCCAAATTTGCGGATGACACTAAGTTGGGTGGCAGTGTGAGCTGCGAGGAGGATGCTATGAGGCTGCAGAGTGACTTGGATAGGTTAGGTGAGTGGGCAAATGCATGGCAGATGAAGTATAATGTGGATAAATGTGAGGTTATCCACTTTGGTGGTAAAAACAGAGAGACAGACTATTATCTGAATGGTGACAGATTAGGAAAAGGGGAGGTGCAACGAGACCTGGGTGTCATGGTACATCAGTCATTGAAGGTTGGCATGCAGGTACAGCAGGCGGTTAAGAAAGCAAATGGCATGTTGGCCTTCATAGCGAGGGGATTTGAGTACAGGGGCAGGGAGGTGTTGCTACAGTTGTACAGGGCCTTGGTGAGGCCACACCTGGAGTATTGTGTACAGTTTTGGTCTCGTAACTTGAGGAAGGACATTCTTGCTACTGAGGGAGTGCAGCGAAGATTCACCAGACTGATTCCCGGGATGGTGGGACTGACCTATCAAGAAAGACTGGATCAACCGGGCTTGTATTCACTGGAGTTCAGAAGAATGAGAGGGGATCTCATAGAAACGTATAAAATTCTGACGGGTTTAGACAGGTTAGATGCAGGAAGAATGTTCCCAATGTTGGGGAAGTCCAGAACCAGGGGTCACAGTCTAAGGATAAGGGGTAAGCCATTTAGGACCGAGATGAGGAGAAACTTCTTCACCCAGAGAGTGGTGAACCTGTGGAATTCTCTACCACAGAAAGTAGTTGAGGCCAATTCACTAAATATATTCAAAAGGGAGTTAGATGAAGTCCTTACTACTCGGGGGATCAAGTGGTATGGCGAGAAAGCAGGAAGGGGGTACTGAAGTGCATGTTCAGCCATGAACTCATTGAATGGCGGTGCAGGCTAGAAGGGCTGAATGGCCTACTCCTTCACCTATTTTCTATGTTTCTATGTTTCTATGTTTCTATGTGTCTATTCTACGGACTGTGCCAAGTTTGGTTTTAACAACGAGAATCTGGTTCGTGGCTGTAGCTTGAGAAACAACTCAATTGGTGTTCTATCAGTAGTGAGGAGTATTACGATACATTATTTGTGGTCCAATGACAACTGTCGTTTCTTTGGATTTGGATCCAACATTTGTTTGAGGAGGGCACGATTTACAATTTGCACAGTGCGCACTGCTGCACCATTCGAAGCAGGGTGGTATGGTGGAACCTTAGTATGTTTCACACCATTTTTGATTGTGAATTGTGCAAATTCTTCTGAAGGAAATTGTGTTCCATTATCCGAAACAATTTCTTCTGGGAGGCCGAATGAAGAAAAAAATCATCACAAAATGTCGAATGTTTTACTTGTTGTTATTTTCCACATTGGAAACACACTTGACCCACTTCGAATGGTTATCAATCACAATGAATAATTTTCCTTCTACTTCAGCAAAATCGATATGTACTCTTTGCCACACCCTGGGTGTTATGTATTGTCCAGGTACATTAAATGTATAAGTAAAATGGTGCGCCACAGAGGGCGCTGTGGTGGGAGACCTGAAAGTACCTGCAAGACAGAGTATAAAATGCTGCCCATCACACCTGAGAGCCACTCTGGAGTTACACAAATAAAAGATTAAGGTCACAGCAGTTACAACAACACCAGACTGTGTGGAGTCAGTGATTTAAGTGCTACATACATCACATTGGCGATGAGGACACGGACGAGCTTCACTCAATCATGGCTACTCTGGGCTTGTTAAAGGATTTCACAGAGGGTAATGATGGGGAGGCCTTTACGGAAAGGCTCGAGTACTACTTTACAGCAAACGACCTGACGGGGAGCACGGACGCACTGAGAGAGAAGCGTAAGGTGATATTGCTTTCCAGTTGTGGCGATGAGGTTTACTGTCTCGTCAGGAATTTGCTGGCACCCGCGAGCGCCAGGGACAAGTCATATGAGGTGCTGATGGAACTCATTCGTGACCAACTGTAACCAAAGGAGAGCATCTTCACGGCCAGGCACAAATTCTACCATCACTGCAGACTTGAAGGCCAGGATGTCACCAAATATGCTGCGGACCTCAGGAGACTCGCGGCGCCGTGTGATTTTGGCACACACCTTGACAAGGCGTTGCGAGATGTTTTTGTTATGGGGATTGGCCATGAGGGTCTCCTTCACAGGTTGCTATCCACGGAACCTACAGTCACTCTGAAGCAAGCAATCACCATCAGCCGGGCATTTTTGACCTCGACTTGCAGCACCAAGCAGATGATCCACACGGTCTCGAACCCGGCAGGCACTGTCCACAGGATAGCGTCCGCCACGGACAAAACTGCAGAACGTGACTCTGCCCAGGGCAGAGTGCACGGACCTCGGGGTAGAGTCCGCCGAGGGGGGCTAATCGAGTAGCACCATGCTGCCGCTGCAGAGGAAGCCATGGGGCTCACCGGTGCAGGTTTGCGGAGTATACGTGCAATACCTGCCACACGAAAGGCCATCTTCAGCGTTTGTGCAAAAGAAACCTGACTCACTGTGTGGCTGAGGAGATGGTAGAGGATCCACCATCCAGCGAGAAGCAGGCAGAAGAAGATGAGGCGTTTGGACTGTATACGTGTACTGACGGTTCGGCCCCAGTGACTATGCAGATCAAGATTAACGGAGTCCCAGTGAGTATGGAAGTGGACACTGGATCGGGTCCGTCGTTGATGAGTCAGGAAACTTTTGATAACCTGTGGGTCAACCCAGCTGCACAACCCAAGCTGGTCCCGGTCACGGCAAAGCTGCGTACCTACACCAAGGAACTGATACCTGTTCTTGGCAGAGCGGATGTGCAGGTATCTTACGGTGGCGAGACGCATGGTTTACCTTTGTGGGTCATTGCAGGCGATGGGCCGATGCTACTCGGCAGGAGATGGATGGGGAAAGTCCGTGGGATCTGGGAAGACTTCATCCCTCCACAGACCGCTGTCCCCCGGGTTCCCAAAGAGCAGCGCCGACCGAGCTGGAGGAGAAAGAAACAGTTCATCAGCAGTCTAAATCCCCACACAGACGAGCAGACCCTGGAAGAGCAGTTTCTTAAGTACGGGCCGATCGCTGAGGTGAGAGCTGGAGACGCGCTGCAGGCGATGAATGGGAAGTTCATCGATGGCCAACAAATCCGGGGGGCCCATGCGGCGGTCGTGGCCGCATGAGAGGCGGCTACGGCGGCTGCAGGAGAGGCGGCTACGGTGGCCGCAGGAGAGGCGGCTATGGTGGCCGCAGGAGAGGCGGCTATGGTGGCCGCAGGAGAGGCGGCTACTGCGGCCGCAGGAGAGGCAGCTATGGTGGCCGCAGGAGAGGCGGCTACTGCGGCCGCATGAGAGGCGGCTACGGCGGCCGCAGGAGAGGCGGCTACGGTGGCCGCAGGAGAGGCGGCTACGGTGGCCGCAGGAGAGGCGGCTATGGTGGCCGCAGGAGAGGCGGCTACGGTGGCCGCAGGAGAGGTGGCTATGGTGGCCGCAGGAGAGGCGGTTACTGCGGCCGCAGGAGAGGCGGCTATGGTGGCCGCAGGAGAGGCGGCTATGGTGGCCACAGGAGAGGCGGCTATGGTGGCCACAGGAGAGGCGGCTATGGTGGCCGCAGGAGAGGCGGCTATGGAGGCCGCAGGAGAGGCGGCTACAGCAGCCGCAGGAGAGGCGGCAGTTACTGGGACAACGACAGGAGCAGAGGCTACAGCGGTGGCGGAGGCTACAGCGGTGGCCGGTATGACTTGGGAGAATGCGACAGCTACTCGGACAGGTACAAGAGCCAGAGCGGCGGATGGAGTAGCAATTATGGAGGCCGCTCTCACAGGGACTATGACTGATCGAATCCAAAGAATCACTTCTGCCAGATTCAAAATCAAATTGTTCTTGGCCGTTTTTCTTCTTTCTTTCTTCTTTATTCCTTCTATTCCTTCTTTAAACTCCATCCACAACTGCACGAAGAGAGTAAAACATCATGCCAGCGAGCTCAAGGTGGTGGTGAGCCTCGTGGCAGCAGAGCTCTGCAGAGAAAGGCAAGCAGAGCAACTAAAATGGCGGCGCCCAGTGGAAGCCTCGTGGGAACCACACAATGGCGTCTTAAAAGGGAAATGCACCCGGGAGTCTTAAAAGGGCCTTACACCATTGGCAGTCCCCACAAAGAGACTTTTGTAAGGCAAGAGCGAGTTTTAATGAGCAATATGATTTGTATGATGACAGATTTATGATAAGGGTTAATATTTTAATGCTGAATGGTTACTGTGTTTAAAATAATGGATATGAATTACGAATAGAGTTAATACCACGAGGTACAAGTAAAAGGGATAATGGGTCCGTGACTAACATGACTAATGGACTAATGGGTTTTCGATTTATGTGATTCATGCAATGGTTCAGCAGCTGCAGATGAGCTGCTAAGGCGAGTACTTTCTAAGAACAGAGGCAACGCACTAGTTGTGATACCCAGTCTCAGCGCAGCCCATTACCTCGGGCAAAAAGGGGCGGTATACCGCCACCGTACCTCAGCCAGAGGAGCTGGGATTAAATAACTGTTCAGTGTACTTGCAACCTTGACATAACATCTGTACCATATATTATATGTACCATACAAATGTACTGTCTATGTATACCTGGTTTCTGTTGGAGGTTATGCTCGTGTACTTCATCACCCATGTAAGGACTGCAAATACCACATGCTTGCACTGGATCGCAAGCATAATCTCCATATGGGGGGAAGAGGGAAGTGAATGGTCATGGACTCACACTCACAAATTAACCAGGACGAACAAGGCCGAGGTTACCGGCAATGGCTTTTGGAATTGGGGGGGGGAGTGAGATGTTATGTATTATCCAGGTACATTAAAAGTATAAGTACAATGGTGCGCCGCAGAGGGCGCTGTGGTGGGAGACCTGAAAGTACCTGCAAGACAAAGTATAAAAGGCTGCCCACCACACCTGAGAGGCAATAAAGGACTAAGGTCACAGCAGTTACTACAACACCAGACTGTGTGGAGTCAGTGATTTAAGTGCTACATACATCACACTGGGAGGCCATTTCCATGGCTGTAATGGTACTAATGGTGGTTGCTTGCTTACCGATTGACATGTCGTACACTGACTGACGATGTACTCTATATCTTTATCTAGACCTGGCCACCATAATAACTGCGTGCAAAACTTTTGGTCAAGCACATTCCCAGGTGCTGGTCATGGAGGTCTGCTAATAATTTGGACCTGAATTTATTTGGTATAACCACTCTTGCACCCCACATGATACAATCTTTATCGACTGATAATTCATTCCTACGAATGAAGAATGGATAAATATCTTTGTCTGTTACCTGGTTTGGCCATCCATTTGCAATATCATCATACACTTTTGACATAACTAGGTCACGTTTGGTTGCCTTCCCAATCTCTTCAGCTGTGACTGGCAGTTCATCGATGTATGAAAAATAGAACACCTCTTCCCTATCGGGTGTAACTTGTGATGGGGAAGGCAATCTTGACATAGCATCAACATTACTGTGATCAGCTGACCGTCTGTATTCAATATCTTATGTATATGCTGACAAAATCAAAGCCCATCTCTGCATTCGGGCTGCAGCTAATGTTGAAACTGGGGACTTTGGATGGAGGATTGCTGTCAGGGGCTTATGGTCCGTAATGAGCATAAACTTATGACCCATACAAGTATTTGTGGAACTTCTTGACCCCAAAAATTAATGCCAAAGCTTCCCTTTCGATTTACGCATAATTACTCTCACTGGCACTGAGGGTGCGTGAAGCAAAATAAATTGGTCTCTCCTCCCCACTACTTAATACATGAGAGATTACTGCCCCAGCACCATGCGGAGAGGCATCACATGCTAGCTTAATCTCCTGAGATACATCATAGTGAACTAACATGGTGCTCTCTATCAAGTTGCTTTTACATTCCTTGAATGCTGTATCGCATTCTTTTGACCACTTCCAGTGGACCTGTTTTTTCAATAGATCATTCAGTGGATGTAATACTGTAGCCAAATTTGGTAGGAACTTCCCATAATAGTTCAAAAGACCCAAAAATGATCGAAGTTCAGTGACATTCTTGGGAGTGGGTGCATTTCTGATTGCATCCAGTTTTTACTTGGTTGGATGTAAACCATCTTAGTCTACTCTGTACCCTAAGTACTCCACTGAGTTTTGAAATAACTCACACTCGCGAGCGGCCACTCGTACTCTGTGCTTCTCTAGCCGTTTGAGGACTTCATTCAATATGTTATTATGAATTTGCCTATTTGGTATTGAAATTAATATGTCATCTCATAACATACTACCCCTTCAATACCTTGCAAAATCTGGTTCATCAAACCTTGGAATATGGCAGGGGCGGAAGACACTCCAAACGATAGCCTATTAAATTGATATAGGCCTAGATGAGTATTTATAGTCAAGCATGACTTCGACTCCTCTAGTTCCAGCTGTAAGTAGGCATTCGCCAGATCCAACTTTGAGAAAATCTGACCCCCTGTCAGTGCTGTGAACAAATCTTCGATATTTGGCAATGTATTGGGGACATTACCCTCTAGCACCTGGTTTACGGTTACTTTATAATCACCACACAATCTTACCTTACCATCGGACTTAGGTACAACAACAATGGGTGTAGCCCAATTACATCGATCTATCTTAGAAATAATGTTCTCAGTCTCTCGTCTTTTGAGTTCTTGCTTAACTTTCTCCTTGAGTGCATATGGTATGGAACGTGGCTTGCAGTAAACCGATCTAGCGTCCTTCTGTACCCTGACACTCGCCTTGAAGCCTTGGATCAGACTGCCCGTTTTGCAGAACACCTTCGGATAACTCTTGATAACATCATCTTTTTTCGCAAATCTCATTTCAACACGAAAAATCTCACTCCAATCCAGCTTCAGTGATCCCAACCAATTTCTCCCTAGTAAGTCTCCTGCCACTACTATTAGAGGCAAGCTCTGAACTTGATCCTTGTATTTCACCGGTACGGTGATGCGACCTACCACCGGAATGTTCTCTCCCGAGTAGCCTCACAGCTCTATCTTGGCTTTCTCCAATGGGAAATCCCGCAATTTGTCGTGGTATAGCGACTCCGGTACTACACTCACAGATGCACCAGTGTTGATTTCCATGGATATCTTGAATCCTGCAACATCTATGTGGATTATAATACTTTTTGAATCGCCATCCGTTAATCTCATACTCCTGGTGACGTTTACCTCTAACATCTCCTCGTTCTGTTGTTGTTCTTCCATGCTATGTAGTCTCTGGGGATTTCTACTCATAGCTTTGAAAGCTGGTTTACCCTTCAGTCAACATGCCTTCGCAAGATGCCCAGTTTTCCTGCAGATGAAACACTCTGCCTTCATATATGGACAACTTTGAGCAATGTGTTGTCCCAGGCACCGACAGCAGGACATCAATGCTCTGTTTCTATTTCCAGTTTCTGAGACTTTGGGGCCCCACCGCCTTTTACTTTGAACCTGCAGGCGATTCACCTCGGTTGTCTGATGACTGAAATTAGTATCAAATTCTTGGGAATATTGGTCGGCCATGCTCATCGACATAGCCTAGCTGTCTGGCAAGCTAAATCAAAAGTCAAGTCAGGCGCTGTCAATAACTTTCTTCGGATCGCATCATTTTTCATCCCACAAACAAAGCGGTCATGCAATGCTCGGTTCTGAAAGTCTCCAAACTTACAGTAAATAGATAGCTTTTTTAATGCTACAATGTACTCACTGATATTTTCTTTGGCCTTCTGATTCATATTCCGAAACAATAACTTTCAGCAATTTCTAATGGAATGGGGTTGTAATGTTGTTCTAGCTTAGTTAGAATCTGTTTCAGCAAAGTAGCCTTTGGCTTGTCAGGCACAAGCAAATTTATCATGTTTCATACAACTTGGGCCCGGTCTCAGTTAAGAATATAGCTCTTTTTCGTTCCAACACTGATTGGTTATTGTCGTCATTACTGGGAATTTCAATGATATTATTTGCAGTGAAAAGCATTTCTATCTGATCCACATATGCTCTGAAACTTTCCCGGTCGCGTTGACATTCCCCCACATGTCCTATCACTCCCATAGGGGCAGCCATTTTGACTCTGGCAGTTTAACCAAGTATGCTCGTAATTTACCTCGAATTTGTAGCTGTTTCCAAAAACAGAGAAGCACTCAAAGTCTCTCTGTAGGCTGGCTGAATCCTTCACCAACAAAAATGTCAACGTTGTATTATCCGATTAGATCCCCGTCAGCAAAAATCCCAAGGGCGCCAAAAATCTTCAGGCCGAGTTTGGCGGCTCCCCAGCTTCTCCTCGACGGTGGCATAGCGTGGCAACTGGATTCGGGGGCGGAGCCAGGTCCCGGCGCTGAAAACAGTGCTGGGACCTCTGCACGTGTGCGCTAGAGTGTGCACGCATGCGCAGTAGCTCCTCGCCCCAAGAATCTGTGAGTGTGCTAGTGTGCTCTGCAGGTTATGTGGGAGGGGCCTGAAGTGCGCCACCCCTATCCCTGGCTGAATGGACTCCCTCATCAGCGGCCCGCTGCCTTCCCTTCACATAAAGGGAGGACTTCTATTTTTTATTTGTTATTGATTGATTGATTGCTTATTACTTTAGTCTTGGTGCTCTAGTTGCAGGGTTCCTTCTATTTTTTTATTTGTTAATTAATTGCTTATTACTTTTTGTGCTTTGTTTAGTGCTTTGTAAGTCTTGGTGCCTTCTATTTTTTATTTGTTAATTAATTGCTTATTATTTTTTGTGTTTTGTTTAGTGCTTTGTAAGTCTTGGTGCTAGGTGCAGATCCTCTCAGCTTCCTTGTATTTTTTATTTGTTATTGAATGCTTATTTTTGTGCTTTGTTTAGTGCTTGGTGCTTTAAATGTACCTACCTGCGCTGATTTCTTAACTCTCCGCAAGGGTTTTCTGTGCGGGCCACAAGTGGCCACATATGCTGGCCTAAGTTAGTTTGGAGCAACTATTCGCTGTCCAAATTTGCTTAAATGGCCAAAACAAGCGTAGGTGACTGGTAATGCCCTCTTTTGAAAAAAAAACGAAACTAAAAAAAATCCTAACTAACTCACTTACACTAGCGCAAATTAAATGTGCAGAATTACGATTTTTAAGATACTCCAAAAAAAATCAAGTTGCTCTAAAAAAAGCTGAGCAACTCCTGGCCAAATGTGGGCCCATTGAGAGGTCGTTCTGCTAGAGCCCAAATTGTGACCCCATTACAGCATCTGTCAGTAATCGCCAGTTTGTTTTTTTCCACTCTCGGCACCCAGCTGTTAACAACAATAACACCAACAACTTGCATATCTTTAACACTGAAAACCTGCCAAGGCGCTTCACAGAGGCGTAATCAGGCAAAAAAGGGCATCAGGCCAAAGATGGAGATATTAGGTGTGTGCAAGAAATTGGTCAAAAAGGTGGGTTTTAAGTTGTGTCTTAAAGAAGGGATGAGAAGTGGAAAGGTGCAGGGGTTGAAAGAGAGAATTCCAGAATGTAAGGCATGGACAACTGAAGGCACTACCTCCAATGGCAGAGCGAAAGGAGGACAGCGAGAGCACTCCCCTGCACTTCTTCGAAATTGTGCCATGGGATGTTTTACTGACGGATGCTTTTATCCTGGTAAAATAGTGAACTCAAGGTGTTGTATAGGATGGAGAATATTGCACTGAGGATGTAGACTATTTGAAATGGAGGGAAATAAACCAAAAGTAAGTTTATGATATTTACCACATTAAAATAAAAGCCAGTACTACTTATGGAATTAACTTCGACCTTCAGGGTAGGAGGGCAGAGAAGAGGAGGAAATCTGGATGGACAAATAAAACTAAAAGGAGGAAGCCCTCCCTGATTGTTTGGAGTTTTAATTAGCCAGTAGCTGAGTGAGAGGTTAAGAAGGTTCCAGTCTGTTATGAATTAGTTGATCTCAGCTGAGGTGGTAGTAAGGGCATTACAGTTTGCCTCAGGATCATTGATTTAGAGATGGAACAAGTAGCTGGGGTTCCTACTTCTGAACACTTTCCACATGCCTGTTGGAAGCGTACACATGTGGACATCACGTGAGGATAGGATTGGGCTCAGAAGCAGTGCCTCAGAGTTAGAATAACCTGCCAGAACCCTCAGTCCTGACTCACAAATAAATAATTGGCATTTCGGTGATATACTGGAGGGCTCCTGTTGCCTGTGGAACGGTACTCTGGTAAGGGAAAAACAATGGAAAAAATACCACCTTTGCAAAGGCAGCTCCTCTCCTAACCACAATATTAATCACATCAATAACATAATCGATTGCTTTCGGGGGATGTGGGGAGGGCAGACAGCTTGGAGCATCCTAACATGACAGAAGAGGTCAAAAAGTATGGAGGCCGAACAGAAGGTTTGCATTGAAAAGCACTTGGTAACAATGGCCACATTCCATAGGCTTGCACCTCAAGGGAAATGTTGAGCATTACATCACTGACCATGTCAGGTGCATTTGCATTCACAGCCCAGTTAAAGAAACAAGAGGTTCTGTACCTGGAATCTGCATGGCAGTTCAGAGCAGAACATACTGTACAATACAACAATGCTGTGCAGCATGAGATGATGGGACAGCAGGTTTAATTATTGTATCGGTAAAGGACAGTACATACTATGCTGCAGGGACAGAGCTGGCGCCATCAACCAGGCTTGTTTTTGTGCTGGAAATTGTCCTTCGTAGCAATGCATTCAAAGGGTGTGCCAGGACAGAGGGGGCCAGTTTTGCTATTAAGCTGCTTTAAGGTCAGATGAAAGAGTATTTGCATTAAATGTATTTAAGCTGAATTGCTGTTGGTAGAGATCCAATATAATAATTTAACTTCTTGAATATAAATGTGGCGTGGTATTTGGCCCTTAACTTAAGCTGTGGCTATGGTTCATGTTTGACAGCAGTAGCTGCTTTTAGATTGATGTGAGGAGGCAGCATCTACACTGCTGTACTCACAGCACTCTCCACTGATTAACTTTAATGGATTGAAAATCATATGAGGCACGCAGATTCCCAATACAGGTCCCTATTATTGACAGCGCTAATTCGCTAAATCCACCTGATGCTTTGCATCGTATGTTATTGCACCGTGCAACTGCACTACTATTGATACTGATTCTGGCTATGTAGGACTGAAAGTAGTACCTGTAGCTTCATCTGTGTTATGCAGCAGTTATAGTGGACATTTTTCATTCGTGCCCTATCATCTTTTGCACCACGTCAATATTAGATGTTCACCATTGCACTCCCAACGTCACATAAATCAACGCTATAAGAACAATAAAAAGTTTGTCTTAACTTCCAACTTCAAAATATCATCCATCCCCATCTCAACACCCGCAGCAGCCAAAACCATAATCCAAGCTTTTGTCAACTCCAGGCCTCCAGCACTCTTCCAATCTTCACACTGCTTAAACTACAACTCTTCCAGAAATGTGCCCTCCACATCTTGTCCCATACTCAACCCCATTCACCTATTACTGCAATCCTCTCTGACCTTACTGCCTTCCTGCCTCCCAATTAATTGATTTCAATATGCTTGTCCTTGTTTATAAATCCTTCTGTTGAGTCCATGTCTGAAGCGTCCTCCAGTTCTGCATCTCCACTTGCACACTTGCTGTTCCAATGTTGGTTAACTATACGTATCTGCCTGATCCCACTGCTTTGCTAAAAATGTAATATCCCCACCGACTCTTGGGAATCCCTGGCCCAAGACAGCTCAAAGTGGAGAAGAAGCATTCAGGAAGGCACCGAACAATTTGAGTCTCTTCGTCGGGAGCACGTGGCAGTCAAGTACAAACAGTGGAAGGAGCGTACGGCAAACCAAGCACCCCACCCACCCATCCCTTCAATCACCAGCTACCCCACAGAGTCTGTCGATCCCATATTGGACTCATCAGCCACCTTAGAAATTGTTATGTTCATAATAAAGTATTAACTGAGTACTGTAGACTTGAGTAAGTGTGACCTTAGCTCCTTTATTCAAACTCCAGAGTTAGGTTACCTAGAGTTGCATACATAACATCACTCCCTCCCAAAGTCAATAGTAAACTTATTTATAGGATGAGACGATCTGGGGCTTTTCACTCCCTTGTCGATTGTTTCGGTACAAATGCAGGTGTGGGTGAGTTGGTTGGTTCTTCGCTGGGTTGCTGGGCAGCTGGCCTTGCTGGGCTGTTGGGGATGGTGAAGCTTCATGGTCAACTGTAATGTCAGTTGCCTCTTGTGTGTGTGTTGGAGGGTTGAAGTTGGTGGTGTCCTCTTCGGGTTGCTCATGGCTCTCTGTGAATCGCAGCTTGGTTTGGTCCAAATGCTTTCTACAAGTTAGTCCATTAGGAAGTTTGACCTGAAACACCCTACTCCCTTCTTTGGCTATGATAGTGCCAGCAAGCCATTTGGGACCATGTCCATAATTGAGTACAAATACAGGGTCATTAACTTCAATATCGCGTGACAAGTTTGCGCGATCATGGTACATGCTTTGTTGATGCCGCCTGTCCTCGACGTGATTATGGAGATCAGGGTGGACAAGAGAAAGCCTTGTTTTGAGCACCCTTTTCATGAGCAGTTCGGCTGGGGGAACCCCGGTGAGCGAGTGGGGTCTGGTGCGGTACTGAGCAGGACTTGGGACAGGCGGGTCTGCAGGGAGCCTTCCGACACACGTTTCAAGCTTTGCTTGATGGTTTGGACTACCCGTTCTGCCTGGCCGTTGGATGCGGGCTTGAATGGGGCACATGTGATGTGCTTGATCCCATTGTGGGTCATGAATTCCTTGAATTCAGCACTGGTGAAGCACGGCTCATTGTCGCTGACAAGGACATCAGGCAGACCGTGCGTGGCGAACATGGCTCGTAGGCTTTCAATGGTGGCAATGGACATTATTACACACTCAATCCATTTTGAATAAGCATCCACAACAACCAAAAACATTTTGCCTAGAAACGTGCCAGCGAAGTCAACGTGGATCCTAGACCACGGTTTGGAGGGCCATGACCACAAACTTAGCGGTGCCTCCCTGGGTGCATTGCTCAGTTGAGAGCAAGTATATTGGCACACGCAAGACTCCAAATCTGAGTCGATGCCGGGCCACCACACAAGGGATCTGGCTATAGCTTTCATCATTACTATGCCTGGGTGGGTACAGTGTGGGTCGCGTATAAACGTTTCCCTGCCTTTCTTAGGCAAAACCACGCGATTGCCCCACAAAAGCTTGTATGGACATTTCATCTTTGGGCCACTGGAATGGCTTGATCTCTTCATGCATCTCCGCTGGGATGCTGGACCAGCTCCCATGGAGAACACAGTTTTTTAACAAGGGACAGTAGGGGATCCTGGCTGGTCCAGGTTCTGATCTGGCGGGCCGTAACGGGTGTCTTTTCATTTTCAAATGCATCCATCACCTAGAGAAAGTCTGCAGGCTGTGCCATTCCATCCTGGTGGTGGGCAATGGTAGCTGACTGAGAGCATCAGCGCAGTTCTCTGTGCCTGGTCTGTGGCGGATTATATAGTTATATGCAGACAGGGTAAGTGACCAACTTTGGATGCGAGCAGAGGCATTGGTATTAATCCCTTTGCTCTCTGAAATAGCAGTATGAGCGACTTATGATCAGTTTCTAACTCAAACTTGAGACCAAACAGATACTGGTGCATTTTTTTTACCCCATAAACGCATGCCAGAGCTTCTTTTTCAATCATGCTGTAGGCACTTTCGGCCTTGGACAAACACCTCGATGCATAAGTGACCAGTTGCAATGTTCCCGATTCATTTGCTTGTTGTAACACACACCCAACCCTGTACGAAGACGCATCGCAAGCTAGCACGTTTACAAGGATCATACAGGACAAGCAGTTTGTTGGAACATAACAGATTTCGGGCTTTCTCAAAGGCAGTCTCTTGTGATTTCCCCCATACCCAATCATCTCCCTTGCGTAGCAGCACATGTAGAGGTTCTAGCAAGATGCTTAACCCGGGTAGGAAATTACCAAAATAGTTGAGGAGTCCCAGGAACGACCGCAGCTCCATCACGTTCTGTGGTCTCGGTGCGTTTTTGATGGCCTCCGTCTTGGCGTCGGTGGGTCTGATGCCGTCTGCCGCGATTCTTCTCCTTAAGAACTCGACCTCTGGCGCCAGGAAAACACACTTCGAGTGTTTCAACCCGAGTCCCACATGATCTAGCCAACATAGAACCTCTTCCATGTTCTTCAAGTGTTCGCTGGTGTCCCGACCTGTGACCTGTATGTCATCCTGGAAAACCACGGTGCGCGGAACCGACGTTAGCAGGCTCTCCATGTTCCTTTGAAAAATTGCCGCAGCCGATCCAATCCCAAACGGGCATCTATTGTAGATGATCAGACCTTTATATGTGTTGATTCAGGTGAGGCCTTTCGAAGATTCCGCCAGCTCCTCCGTCATGTAGGCCGAGGTCAGATCCAACTTGGTGAACGTTTTTCCTCCAGCCAGGGTCGCAAGTAGGTCGTCTGCCTTGGGTTAGCGGGTGCTGGTCCTGCAGAGAGAAACAGTTAATCGTTACTTTATAGTCCCCACAAATTCTGACCATGCCGTCGCCTTTGAGGACCGGAACAATCGGACTGGCCCACTCGTCGAACTCAACCGGCGCGATGATGCCTTCTCGCTGCAACCTGTCCAGCTCGATCTTCACTTTCTCTCGCATCATATATGGTACCGCCTGTGCCTTGCAGTGGATGGGTCGTGTACCGGGAACCAAGTGGATCTGTACCTTCACCCCCAAGAAACTTCTGATGCCTGGCTCAAACAACGACGGGAACTTGATCAGAACCTGGGCACGAGGCGTCGTCGACGGACAAAAGTGCTCGAATGTCGTCCCAGTTCCAGCAGAATTTTCCCAGCCAGCTTCTGCCAAACAGTATGGGGCCATTTTCTCATACAATCCATAGTAGGAGTTCGTGCACTGCTCCACCATAGGGGACTTTTACTGCTGCGCTGCCAATTACAGGGATCAGCTCTTTAGTGTAAGTTCTTAGCTTGGCATGAATGGGGCTAAACTTGGGCCTGTGTGCTTTGTTGCACCACAGTTTGTCGAAGGCCTTTTTGCTCATGATAGACTGACTCGCACCCGTGTCCAGTTCCATGGATACTGGAATTCCGTCCAGTTCAACTTTTAGCATGATCGGTGGACATTTCGTGGTGAAGGCGTGTACCCCGTATACTTCTGCCTCCTCGGTTCGAGTCTCTAAATCAGCCTGATCCGCCATGGATCGATCCTCCTCTGCAACGTGGTGGTTTGCAGGGTTTGCAGCTCGTCTGCACATTCGCTGGAGGTGTCCCATTGTTCCACAACCTTTGCACACATAGTATTTGAAGCAGCATTGATGGGCTCGATGATCACCTCCGCAGCTCCAACAAGGTGTTAACTGCCTCGGATTAATGTTTGATGGCGGACTCTGGGTCATCTGAGGTCATGCAGCTGCAGGCGTGTACGTTTTGCCATATGCATTCTTGCCTGAAAATGACGTTACTTTGTGTACAGTACTTGCCGAAACTTCTTTATGCTGCAAAATTTGTTTGGTGTTATCGCTGGTGGGCATAAATGCCTGGGCTATCGTTATGGCTTTGCTCAGGTTCGGTGTTTCAACAGTCAATAGTTTGCGAAGGATAACCTCATGGCCAATACCAAGCATAAAGAAGTCTCTTAGCATTTGTTCAAGGAATCCATCGAATTCGCAATGCGCCTTAGTTCGGCGACGTAGCTCGCCACTTCCTGGCCTTCAGACCATTGATATGTGTAAAATCGGATATAGGTGCTCCCGGACCAACGTACACAGTTCTGCATACAATTTGGTTGTTGGTTTCACCAGAGATAGAAAATGCTTCATGAGGCTATAGACTGCGAGGAGGATTGCCTTTTGTTTGGCAGCGTTCTCATCCCCTTCCAGCTCATTGGCCACAAAGTATTGGTTGAGTCGCTCCACGAAGGCCTCTCAATTGTCCCCTTCTGAGAACTTTTCTAGGATACCAACAGTTCTCTGCATTTTCACGTGATTGTTCGTTATCTCGTCTCCAGTTGTTATGTTCATAATAAAGTAATGTAACTGAGTACTGTAGACATGAATAAGTGTGACCTTAGCTCCTTTATTCAAACTCCAGAGTGTTGGTACAGCATGGGAGGCCTGCTTATATACAGGGCTCCCAAGGGATGCTGGGATCCCTTGGGACTCCAACAGGTATGCCCCTCTGGTGGCGGTACAATACAGGTTACCTAGGGTTGCATACATAACAGAACTCATGTTAGTGTGGAAGCAAGTCATCCTCGGCTCCGAGGGACTGCCTAAGAAGAGCAGGCACACACACTTCTGAGTCAAATCTCACTCCAGGATTTGAGCACATAATCTAGACTGACATTCCAGTGAAGTATAGAAAGAATGTTACACTTTTGGAGGTACTGTCTTTTGGATGAGACATTAAACGAAGGCCATGTCTGCCTGATGGACATAAAAGTTCCCATGGCACATTTCGAAATAGAGCAGGGGAGTTCCCTCAGTGTCCTGGACAACATTTATCCCTCAACCTATATCACTAAAAACAGATGATCTGGTTCTTCATTGTTGCTTGTAGGATCTTGCGGTATGCAAATTGGCTCCTGCACATGTCTACAAAACAACAGTAACTACACCTCAACAATAATTCATTGGCTGGAAAATACTTTGCGACATACTGAGGACATGAAAGGTGTTAAAAAAATGCAAATACTTTGTTTTAACCTTTCTTTCTTAACTCAACATGATAGACAAATAAACGTTATACGAAGAAAAGAAAATATTTTTGTCTAGACTGTGTGGGTTCTCTGTTTTTACTTAATTAATGGAATGAGAGGGTTGTACTATGAGGAAAGATTGAGCAGATTGGGCCTATACTCTCTGGAATGAGAGGTGATCACATTGAAACCTATAAGATTCTGAGGGGGATTGATATGGTAGATGCTAAGAGGTTGTTCCCCCTGGCTGGAGAGTCTAGAACTAGGGGGGCATAAGGGGTTGTCTATCTAAGATTGAGATGAGGAGGCTTTCTTCAATCAGTGGGTTGTGACTCTTTGGAATTCACTACCTCAGAGGGTTGCAGATGCTGAATCATTGAGTATATTGAAGACTGAGATAGATAGATTTTTGGACTCTAGGGGAATCAAGAGATATGGGGATCAGGTGGAAAAGTGAAGTTGAGGTCGAAGATCAGCCATGATCTTATTGAGTGGCAGAGCAGGTTCAAGGGGCCACACAGCCTACTTCTGCTCCTAATTCTTAGGGGCCGAAATTCGTCAACTACTGCTCCCGCCCGTTTCTCGCCGTTACCCGGGCAGTCTTTACGTTTTTATCGTCCGCTACCGCTGGGGCCGATTGAGCGCGAGATTCATCCCAGTTTTGTCGGCGAGAGCGGGAGCAGGAGGCAGCAGGAGGCAGCGGCTGGTAGCGGGCGGTAGTGGCAGTCAGCGATAGGTTCAGGCCTCTCAACTCGGGAAAGAGCGGAGACCGTGTACCGCGCATGCGCGAGATTTGAATTTTTATTTTTGTAGTTTTTTTTAATGCTGAACTCACTTTTCCCGCGGTTGGAGCCGAGGGGTCAGCTGCACATGTGCATAAAAGCTCAAGAGTGACTTGCACCTGACAGTTAGAGAAGGAAGTCATTGCGAGAGAGGGAGGGAAGAGAATCATCAGCCATCCACCTTGAAAATCTATCATGAGTGGTAGAAAAGTTGCCAGGAAGTCCAATGCAGGAAGGCTCAGAGCTGGAGGCACTTGTCTCTGAGGTTGAGCGCCATTACAGAGAGCTCACCCGGAATGGTCGTAGCAAACCAGCCCCGTCCCAATATAACTGCATTTGGTGAAAGATTGGGGAGGCCGTGTCTGCAGTGGACACGATGGTACAGGATGGGGACCAGTGCAGGAAAAGATGGAATGATGTGGAAGCATCAGCAAGAGTAACTAACGATCTTATTGATGCACACCATACTACTCAAAAAGTATATGTGGCCGTACTGTGTATGTGTGTGTGTGTGCTGCACCTGCAAACCGGTTAAAAATTGAAACTTTTATTTCTGCAGAGGAAAAGTAGTGTGGCACGGGAAGAGGCCCACCAGAGGTCATCGAACTGACTGACATCAAGGAGCATGCCTTGGCATTGGAGGGTGACCACTCCCATGCCACTACACATGGTGGTGCCGATCCCGTGCTACAGCATGGTAAGTTGATCACAATCTTCGATCTGTGTTACGCTCATGTCATGCAAGGTCAAGGGTCTGGCGAGAAGGAGGAACTGAGGGAACTGAGGGAAATCCTTATTAGTCAGGAAATGGTGTTAGGGAAATTGATGGGATTGAAGGCCGATAAATCCCCAGGGCCTGATAGTTTGCATTCCAGAGTACTTAAGGAAGTGGCCGTAGAAATAGTAGATGCATTGGTGGTCATTTTCCAATCTGGATCAGTTCCTATGGATTGGAGGGTAGCTAATGTAACCTCACTTTTTAAAAAAGGAGGGAGAGAGAAAACAGGGATTTATAGACCGGTTAGCTTGTCATCGGTAATAGGGAAAATGCTGGAATCAATTATTAAAGATGTAATAGCAACACAGTTGGAAAGCAGTGACAGGATCGGTCCAAGTCAGCATAGATTTATGAAAGGGAAATCATGCTTGACAAATCTTCTAGAATTTTTTGAGGATGTAACTAATAGAGTGGATAAGGGAGAACCAGTGGATGTGGTGTATTTGGACTTTCAAAAGGCTTTTGACAAGGTCCCTCATAAGAGATCAGTGTGCAAAATTAAATCACATGGTATTTTGGGTAATGTATTGACGTGGATAGAGAATTGGTTGGCAGACAGGAAGCAAAGAGTGGGAATAAACGGGTCCTTTTCAGAATGGCAGGCAGTGACTAGTGCGCTACCGTAAGGTTCAGTGCTGGGACTCCAGCTATTTACAATATACATCAATGATTTAGATGAAGGAAATGAATGTAATATCTCCAAGTTTGCAGATGACACTAAGCTGGGTGGCAGTATGAGCTGTGAGGAGGATGCTAAGAGGCTGCAGGCTGACTTGGACAGGTTAGGTGAGTGGGCAAATGCATGGCAGATGCAGTATAATTTGGATAAATGTGAGGTTATCCACTTTGGTGGCAAAAACAGGAAGGCAGATTATTATCTGAATGGTGATAGATTAGTAAAAGGGGAGGTGCAACGAGACCTGGGTGTCATGGTACATGAATCATAGAAGGTTGGCATGTAGGTACAGCAGGCAGTTAAGAAAGCAAATGGCATGTTGGCCTTCATAGCAAGAGGATTTGAGTACAGGGGCAGGGAGGTGTTGCTCCAGTTGTACAGGACCTTGGTGAGACCACACCTTGAGTATTGTGTGCCGTTTTGTTCTCCTAATCTGAGGAAGGATATTCTTGCTATTGAGGGAGTGCAGCGAAGGTTCACCAGACTGATTCCCGGGATGGCAGGGCTGACATATGAAGAACGACTGGATCAATTAGACTTATATTCACTGGAATTTAAAAAAATGAGAGGGGATCTCATAGAAGCATATAAGATTCTGACCGGATTGGACAGGTTAGATGCAGGAAGAATGTTCCCAATGTTGGGGAAGTCCAGAACCAGGGGTCACAATCTCAGGATAAGGGGTCAGCCATATAGGACCGAGATGAGGAGAAACTTTTTCACCCAGAGAATTGTGAACCTGTGGAATTCTCTACCACAGAAAGTTGTTGGGTCCAATTCGTTGGACATATTCAAAAGGGAGTTATATGTGGCCCTCGCGGCTAAAGGGATCAGGGGGTATGGAGAGAAGGCAGGAGTGGGTTACTGAAGTTGCATGATCAGCCATGACCATATTGAATGGTGGTGCAGGCTCAAAGGGCCGAATGTCCTGCTCCTGCACCTATTTTCTATGTTTCTATATTTCTATGTAATGTGTTGTCAAATACATTTTAATGTACTGTTTATCAGCCATTTAGGGTGTGGTGATGTAGCACTGGTAGTCCTTGAAATAAGACTGTGATATGTGATGGTACTCATGTCAGTGTTACCAACCCCCCCCCACCCCACCCCTGCTGCTAAACACTGAAATGTTGTATTGTACGTGCAGGTGATGAATCGGAGAGCACTGACTTAGGCATACCATCCATCTCTGGCACACAAAGGCCATGTGCAACACCAACACCATCCACCTCGACCTCATCAGGAGCCTGCTCTAACAGTTCCTTCCGCCCCCCCCTCAACATCCCCCCATAGCCCCCGCATCCAACTCCGCAACCCATAGAGGCAAAGACCAGGAGGAAGAGCAGGGAGAAGGCCCAATGTTTGTCCCACTTGAGCTCGATGAGGTGGAAGAGGAGGACTCCATCCTCTTGACATGTGTGCCACTTGTGCGCACAACATCGGTATCGGGGTCCGAGTTTTTGGACCTCAACTCGGAGGAAGCGGGACCAAGCGTTGTGAAGCGCAGCACCCGTGCCGTTAAAGCCACCAAGCCTCATCCACCCAGGTTGATGCAGCAAGGAGATGATGATGCAAGACGGGTGGAAGCAATGCAGGAAATGGTTCAGCTGTCGAAGACGAGCATCGACCTAGGCCGAGAGCTCCTCCAGGCCATGGCTGGGATAGCTGCCAACATCGCCTCGTTTGCAGAGCAGCATACCAACAGTATGTCGCTGCTGATCACCGCGGTGCAGCAAACCGTCGACTCTATCGATGCCATGCGGCAATCGTTGGTCTCGGGCCATGGCATGGAACCCCACGATGCCATACCAGCCAGGCCGACAGAACCAGAGGGTCCAGAGATGCCAGCGTCTTCCAGCACAGCGCCTCCTTTCTCTCCCCGACGAACACGACAGCAGCGCTCCGGGTGCTCTGCTGCACCACATGTTGGTACCGACGGGCTGAGGGACAGGGGTGTGGGGTGGCATGGAGATGGGCAACCCATCAAGAGGAAAATGGGGCTCACTTTTGGGGGGGGGGGGGGAAGAGAGGTGGTGGGAGTGGGTAGTGGGTTGGGTGGTGGTGATGTTTGCATATATTGTTCATATTGTTGTTGATGGTGGTGTTTAAGATGTTGCCATTTGATGCTAAATGTACTGTTTTTATAAATAGTGTAAAATATTTGGCTTGACATGTTTGAATCTTCTGCAACTTTTGAATGTTGTACAATTCAATACAGATATTTTTTAACCACTCTTGGTCAGTGTCTAACTTTTAGATAATGAGGGGTATGTGCTGAGATACACACAAATGTCCTTTAAATGTAGAGCAGTGTGCTAAAATTGTCAAAATCCTTGCCAGCTCCCTGTAAATCGTGCTGCTAAGCCATTGCTGAGCTCTCAGCAGCTTTTGAGGAAATACTCCCATTTCCAAGATGGAAATCTATACTGAAGCAGAAGAATTTCGATGTGCACAATAAAAATTACATGGAAGAGGAGAAGGAGTACAGTCCCCTTTCAAGACCTGAGAATGTAATTTTCAAATGGATCCTGCTACAAATCAAGTGCAAGCTGGGCGGCGAGCTTTGGGCATCTCGCTGAAGCAGCTGATGGTGATCGGAATGGACGTCCACCACGACCCCGTCAGGGGAAAGCAGTTGGTCGTTGGATTTGTTGCCAGCCTGAATAAGGCAATGACCAAGTGGTTCTCAAAAGTGGCTTTTCAGATGCCCAATCAGAAGATAACTCATGAGGAGCCGGTTGTGAAAAAGGGATCATCGGAGACGACCATACCTCTGGCAGTAAACGATACCAAAATACACTGCAGGAACGAGGCCGTTTATCAGTACCACGTCACCTTTAAGCCTAATTTGGAATGTCGGAATATATGCTATGGAATGTTGAAGGAGCATCGGCCAGTCACTGGACAAGTCACCACTTTTGATGACACGATACTCTACCTGCCTGTGAAACTATGCGAGGTAGTCGTTCTCAAATAGAAACATTGAAACATAGAAAATAGGTGCAGGAGTAGGCTATTCGGCCCTTCGAGCCTGCACCACCATTCAATGAATTCATGGCTGAACATGCAACTTCAGTACCCCATTCCTGCTTTCTCGCCATACCCCTTGATTCCCCTAGTAGTAAGGACTTCATCTAACTCCTTTTTGAATATATTTAGTGAATTGGCCTCAACAACTTTCTGTGGTAGAGAATTCCACACGTTCACCACTCTCTGGGTGAAGAAGTTTCTCCTCATCTCGGTCCTAAATGGCTTACCCCTTATCCTTAGACTGTGACCCCTGGTTCTGGACTTCCCCAACATTGGGAACATTCTTCCTGCATCTAACCTGTCTAAACCCATCAGAATTTTAAACGTTTCTATGAGATCCCCTCTCATTCTTCTGAACTCCAGTGAATACAAGCCCGGTTGATCCAATCTTTCTTGATATGTCAGTCCCGCCATCCCGGGAATCAGTCTGGTGAACCTTCGCTGCACTCCCTCAATAGCAAGAATGTCCTTCCTCAAGTTACGAGACCAAAACTGTACACAAAACTCCAGGTGTGGCCTCACCAAGGCCCTTTACAACTGTAGCAACACCTCCCTGCCCCTGTACTCAAATCCCCTCGCTATGAAGGCCAACATGCCATTTGCTTTCTTAACCGCCTGCTGTACCTGCATGCCAACCTTCAATGACTGATGTACCATGACACCCAGGTCTCGTTGCACCTCCCCTTTTCCTAATCTGTCACCATTCAGATAATAGTCTGTCTCTCTGTTTTTACCACCAAAGTGGATAACCTCACATTTATCCACATTATACTTCATCTGCCATGCATTTGCCCACTCACCTAACCTATCCAAGTCACTCTGCAGCCTCATAGCATCCTCCTCGCAGCTCACACTGCCACCCAACTTAGTGTCACCCGCAAATTTGGAGATACTACATTTAATCCCGTCGTCCAAATTATTAATGTACAATGTAAACAGCTGGGGCCCCAGCACAGAACCTTGCGGTACCCCACTAGTCACTGCCTGCCATTCTGAAAAGTCCCCATTTACTCCTACTCTTTGCTTCCTGTCTGCCAACCAGTTCTCAATCCATGTCAGCACACTACCCCCAATCCCATGTGCTTTAACTTTGCACATTAATCTCTTGTGTGGGATCTTGTCGAAAGCCTTCTGAAAGTCCAAATATACCACATCAACTGGTTCTCCCTTGTCCACTCTACTGGAAACATCCTCAAAAAATTCCAGAAGATTTGTCAAGCATGATTTCCCTTTCACAAATCCATGCTGACTTGGACCTATCATGTCACCTCTTTCCAAATGCGCTGCTATAACATCCTTAATAATTGATTCCATCATTTTACCCACTACTGCTGTCAGGCTGACCGGTCTATAATTCCCTGTTTTCTCTCTCCCTCCTTTTTTAAAAAGTGGGGTTACATTGGCTACCCTCCACTCGATAGGAACTGATCCAGAGTCAATGGAATGTTGGAAAATGACTGTCAATGCATCTGCTATTTCCAAGGCCAACTCCTTAAGTACTCTGGGATGCAGTCCATCAGGCCCTGGGGATTTTATTGGCCTTCAATCCCATCAATTTTCCCAACACAATTTCCCGAAGAATAAGGATTTCCCTCAGTTCCTCCTTCTTACTAGACCCTCTGACCCCTTTTATATCCGGAAGGTTGTCCTTAGTGAATACCGAACCAAAGTACTTGTTCAATTGGTCCGCCATTTCTTTGTTCCCCGTTATGACTTCCCCTGATTCTGACTGCAGGGGACCTACGTTTGTCTTTACTAACTTTTTTCTCTTTACATATCTATAGAAACTTTTGCAGTCCGTCTTAATATTTCCTGCAAGCTTCCTCTCATACTCTATTTTCCCTGCCCTAATCAAACCCTTTGTCCTCCTCTGCCGAGTTCTAAATTTCTCCCAGTCCCCAGGTTCACTGCTATTTCTGGCCAATTTGTATGCCACTTCCTTGGCTTTAATACTATCCCTGATTTCCCTTGATAGCCACGGTTGAGCCACCTTCCCTTTTTTATTTTTACGCCAGACAAGGATGTACAATTGTTGTAGTTCATCCATGCGGTCTCTAAATGTCTGCCATTGCCCATCCACAGTCAACCCCTTAAGTATAATTTGCCAATCTATCCTAGCCAATTCACGCCTCATACCTTCAAAGTTACCCTTCTTTAAGTTCTGGACCATGGTCTCTGAATTAACTATTTCATTCTCCATCCTAATGTTGAATTCCACCATATTATGGTCACTCTTCCCCAAGGGGCCTCGCACAACGAGATTGCTAATTAATCCTCTCTCATTACACAACATTCAGTCTAAGATGGCCTCCCCCCTAGTTGGTTCCTCGACATATTGGTCTAGAAAACCATCCCTTATGCACTCCAGGAAATCCTCCTCCACCGTATTGCTTCCAGTTTGGTTAGCCCAATCTATATGCATATTAAAGTCATCCATGATAACTGCTGCACCTTTATTGCATGCACCCCTAATTTCCTGTTTGATGCCCTCCCCAACATCACTACTACTGTTTGGCGGTCTGTACACAACTCCCACTTACGTTTTTTGCCCTTTGGTGTTCTGCAGCTCTACCCATATAGATTCCACATCATCCAAGCTAATATCCTTCCTAACTATTGCATTAATCTCCTCCTTAACCAGCAATGCTACCCCACCTCCTTTTCATTTTATTCTATTCTTCCTGAATGTTGAATACCCATGGATGTTGAGTTCCCAGCCCTGATCATCCTGGAGCCAAGTCTCCGTAATCCCAATCACATCATATCTGTTAACATCTATTTGCACAGTTAATTCATCCACCTTATTACGGATACTCCTTGCATTAAGACACAAAGCCTTCAGGCTTGTTTTTTTAACCCTTTGCCCTTTTAGAACTATGATGTAGTGTGGCCCTTTTTGTTTCTTGCCTTTGTTTACTCGGCCTTCCACTATTGCTTTTTACCTTTCTACCATCTGTTTCTGACTCCATATTACTTCGCCCTATCTCGCTGCATAGGTTCCCATCCCCCTGCCATATTAGTTTAAACACTCCCGAACTGCATTAGCAAATCGCAAAGAAAAAGTGATGGCTCGAAGGTGAACATCAATATTCAAATGACCAAGATCCTGCATCCAAACTCTGATCTCTGCATCCCCTACTACAACGTGGTATTCCGGCGAGCTATGAGGAGTCTGGACTTAAAATTGGTCGGACAAAATTTTTATGACCCAAAAAGTGCATTTGTTCTCCCTCAACACAGGCTTCTTACTTCATGTAATGGTGTGAGCAGAGGCCATTGCAGTGATCCCTACTACCATTCAAATAGTGAGTCAGACCTGGGATGTACTGTTCTGTACGGCTCAGCTCCATTGTCTGTACCGTCCGCTCAAGATGGAGGTAAGATCACCTTTTTCAGAACAGTCTTTCTGGCGGGTGGTAACAGGATCCTACACGTTTTGGGGGATTTTCTCATGGGCGGGCAGTATGGACTGCCGCCGCTGGTACTTCCCTGATGAATTTACTGCCGGGCGGTAGTTGGGCAGTAGGTCGGCAGTACCTGAGTTTTTTTCACCAAACTGGGATTTTTGGGTGGTACCTCGGCGGTTGTGGGCGGTAGTGCGATAAATTTCAGGCCTTTATGTTCTTATTCTTATTTCTTAGCTTAAAATCAAGGGGGCGGGGGGGGGCGGAATTTGTGTTCGCCGGCAAAGTAGCCGGTGTCACTGACAACTGCAGTTAATGGCTGATGGAAATGGCCGCCATACTAAGTGATTATTGGTCATGGCGGGGGGCATGGAGATAGGTGGTGCAGCGCTCACCTTCTGTGCAATTCTGTCCTGGTGGCATTGCTGGAGGGATCCAGGATGCAGTTTCTTTCCAGGCGCGGCATTGCTACTTCCCACAGCAGGGAACTATGGGCAAATGAAGAGGTCGGAAAATTAAAGGGGCCATGTACACTGAAGCAATACGAAATAAAATTAAGTGAATCAATACATTTTTCAGCCCTTTCTGTCTTTTAAAAAATATTCAACATTTAAAAGAAGTCCGAAATGTGAATATTGAGCTGTTTAAGTTGAATTCCCTTCCTAACCGCAACAAATAGAAAAACTGCCTCAGCACCAACACCAACTAACTCAGCAAGCCAGAGGGCCAGGGGGCACCCAGGATCTCGCATGCAGTACTCCAGCTTTGTGCAGGGGTCCAATATTGCAAGACAGGCCCTCTGCCCACAGGGGCCAGAAGGCCCTCCAGAAAGAGGATGTGGGAGTACATCACCGAGGTGGTCACTGCCAGCAGTGTTGCGTCCAGAACTTGGTTCCAGTGCCCAATGAAGCTTCATGACCTCAGACCACTAGTCAAGGTGAATGAATGCATCATCAAAAGCCCTTGGCCAGCGGCAGGACTGAAAGGTTACAAGATGGGGGGATCCTCATACATTATCCTCCTTCTGACATGCACCTCTTTCCCGCCCTCCCATCCGCACAATTCCACCCTTGTGCCTTCCTCATTTCACACACCCAAGAAATTCAGCCTGCCCAGCCAGTGGGTGACCAAGAAGAAACAGAGGAGAGTGAAGAAGAACAAGAACAAGAACAGAAGACGATTGATTTGACACTCCCAGCCACCAGCTCCACACTGAAGTCAACAACCTTCCACCAGCCATGCTGCAGCCACTGGGATAGCACTACATGACATCAGTAGGATAGTAAAGGCACACACAAGACAGTCACTAAGAGAGTGCATACGGCTGATGAGCTGATTCCTTGATGTCAGATTGGATGGATAGACATATAGAGATGGATTGGAAAGTTTGTTTTGTGGTGTATTTTACTTCAGCATCATGGCCAAGAGGACGTTGTGATGGTCAGTAAGGTGTGGGACTAATGTTGAAAGGGGAATTGGGTTATGGTCACTAGTTCCGCAGGCGGATGATTACATCCCGGATATCCTGGCCACAAAGGGGTTGTCTGGGATGCATCCTTCCATCTGATTTCTCTTCTTCTGATTCTTCCTCTTCGGCTTCCTCCTCTTTTGCGTCTTCCTCTTCCCTCTGCAAGTGGATGCTGTAAATCTGAAATGACAGCACAAAATGCTGGAAATACTCAGTAGCTCAGGCTGCATGTTGACCTGAGACGTGAGCACTGTTTTTCTCCACAGATGTTGCCTGACCTGCTGAGTATTCGCAGCATGTTCTGTCTTCTCAAAGGCCTTCATTTACCATCTGAATCCTTTCAAGTATCTAGCAGCACTCGCTACACACTTAAAAAACTTTTCACATCTATTACAGCAAGCCAGCACTTCAATAAAATCAAAATATCCAGTCCAAAACCCTAAATCCAAACTTACCTGAATGATATGTGTGTCCCTTTAAGAGCTGCAGACATCACCCTTGACAGCCTGCCTGCATGCTAGGTTTACCTGGTGTGCTAGGACCCAGCACTGAATTCAGTGCTAGAGTCGAAGTTCATGTTGGTGACGTTAAGTCGGCATTGGATGCCGATTGACATCACCATGCTACCATTTTTTCCAGCATGACGCTGCCAGTTACCAACGCAAAAGTAAGGAACAAAATGGCGGCTTCCGCGGGATCTGCCATCAACTGGTCACTGTTTTAGTGCCATTTAATGGCACTATGGAATGACGCCAAGGCCACACATTTCTAGCCCCGTTCTTTTAAGCAAAATAATACCCTCAAAATGGCTTTTGCAACTGCATGCTGGGAAATTGGCTTCTATTTTTTGTGTTATGTTTGTTGAATATTAGACGGAAGCCGATTAAAGCCAATATTGTTGATTAATAATAGACATATTCATTTAAGAAAACAATCAACGAAGTGATAGCAACAATTATACTTTATAACTAGATGGAAGTGACTGTTCATTGTTTAAGTAGGTGTCTCAGTCTCACAGATTGCTTTCTCAAAGGACTTTAGGTGGTCTAAGAATTAGAATTCTTGGATATACTAAGTAGATTTGCTTTTATCTAGTTGTAATAGACACTACTGTGCAAGTAAAGTCAAGACATTACTCTGCTAGTAGGAAAACTTCAATTGGTGGGGATTAGGCAGGTGCTTCATTTTTCATGAAGTGTTTGGTTATTGTTTATTTGAAAGATGTGCAAAAAAAGCGATTTGGAGGAACTCAACTGAATGGTTTGTCAATTGTACTCTTTCACAGCCTGGTTCCAAGTTGCTGTTATTTGGCGACCTTCAAGAACTCGCTGTTACTGCCAGTTGCTGTGAATGACTTTATCTATGACTAAACCTATTTGGCTGTTTTGGTCTATTACAAAATGTCTGGTGTAGCTGATATTAATCATCCTCTGAAGTGATGGTGCAAAGTAGAAATCCAAAGAAAACAAACTGAGCTTTTGGCCCTGGGCAAGATATCCCAGATTACTCCATGCAGAAAGGTCTCATTTCAATCAGATGTGATGCAGCTTACTTCTGGAAACTGACATTTGTGCTGGGCACAAGAAAACATATCTGGAGAAGCCCAAATAGTAACAGAACATTTTATGCTTGGATTTTGAAATACAGGGTTTATTTTAAAGGGGTTAATGCCTCCATTAAGATAATGGACAGAACAATCTCATATGAACATATGAAGCATCTGTCAGCTGATATCACCATTAATAATTTCTCTCCTTTAGATATGGAACACTTTTGGATGTTGATGTGACTGATATTCAAGATGACTTGCAATCTTCACCGGATGAAGGATTAACAACCCTGTCTCAGCTTGCTGGATGGCATCACTGAAAAAAAACATCTTTCAGTTTGATTTGGCACTCCTAAAATAGGACAGCCAGCAGCACATTTCCATCCATCAGCCCAGTTCACATTCTATCAGAATGCAAGTGGATGAATATGCTGCTCCTTCTGGCTGTGTCCCACAAGGACTACAAATGGAACCACCTCAAAAATGTGAAAGGAAGGAGTATACGGGCTTCATGGGGTAGACACACTAAATGCTATCACTGGAGTTCATGATATGCAAACATTTTGTTCGACTTACAAATTGGTACAATATAATGTCTATAGTTTTCATTGCATTATATCGCGGTATGGTAATGTAATGGTTATTATAATGGACTAGCAACCCAGTGGTTGTGAAGTCACAATCCCAGCATGGCAAATTGTGAAATGGAATTCAATAAATCCAGTATATTGTGTGCTGGCACCAGAACATGACATGAAAGGCCCCCAGATAGTGATAAAAAGCAAACTGGGTCATTAGTATCCTTCAGAGAAAGGAGCCAGCAATTATTTTGGTGTAAAACAATAAATCAAGTGCCCCCTTATTAAAGGAGCACTAGAACTGACAAATAAACTAATAAAACTTTTTAAACAATAAATGGTCAAATTAAAATTTGGTTGCCGGGGGTGATGATGCACTCCAATCCCTCCGGCGCCCACCTCTCGCGGAAGGCCGCGAGCGTACTGGTGGACACTATGTGTTCCATCTCCAGGGACACCCTGGCTCGAACATAATCATGGAAGAGAGGCAGGCAGTCGGGCTGAACGACTCCCTCGACTGCCCACTGCCTGGACCATGCCCAAGAGCAGTCCTACGAGGAGGCCTTCCGACCTGCCCGCTCCCCTCGGCACAGGATGCCCAAAGATCAGGAGCCTGCAACCCTGGTCTACCTGATCTAACCTACAAATGACCACCGAGTGAAAATTCTCAACTCTTGCATCCTGTCTTTTGGAAAAGTCATGAAGATGGTTCCCTGAGCAAGTATAGCATTTGTCACTTACTTGATACAAGTTTGGATTACCTGATATGGCAGGTGGATCCTGGGGTGGCTTGGAAGGATCTGACAGCATAAAAGCTTCATGTGTTGATAATGTTCACTTGTATAGGAGAAGTCACACTTGATCCAGATGTTGTCTGCAGGTGACTGCAGAAGATAACACAGCACTGTGGTAATTTATCTTGTGAAGCAGAGGCAACAAAGACAGGTCACATCTGACATAGCGTCCTGACATGAGGTTCATGAGGAGGGGCCTATTAACACATGTCACGGTTATCATTGTGCGTCGGCAAAATGTTCCACGTTGTATTTGTTAGCCCTTCATCCTCTCCCTCATTTAAATTTTGCAATGCATTCCAAATATTTAATGGAATACTCACACTTACTTAAACCCCAGCAATAATCAAGAATGGTGAAGAATAGTATTGGCAGCGAAATTAATTCAAAAAAGCAAAACTGGAGGAACACACTGAAAAACCAGCTAATGCATGGAGCAAAATCAAATTCCTGTGAACAGAACCATCATCTGGTTCTAAGAAGCGACCATGAGAAGGTTAGCCCTGGGTCTCCCGCACACCTATTTTTTTATGGCCGAGGGTTATGTTGTTAGTGGATTCTTGCTAGGAGATATGAATTTTGCTGCGGGAACATTAATGAGATTATTTGCATATTACAGTGAGATTGTACATTGCTGGTAGCAAGGTTTCAGGCTGTGCCCAAAATATCCCAGTGGAAAATTGAGTACCTCACGACTTGGTCACACGATGTCAGCTGGCCAATTTTCTGACCTGCAACGGCTGCAATTTACCTGAAATCATTACTTATCTGCATGTTTTGCTAGTTGAAGGCTTGTAAGGTGTCAACAGGGTGTTGTTTTATTTTTGTTCTGACAGCCATATCCAGGCTTCTTGTGACAGTCCTGGGTGACTGAAATAAATGGAACTACTTTCTTAGATGGGTAAAATGTTTTCTTCACTCTGTTAATCTACATTGTTTCTGATGGTTTTCCAACTCCATGTTTTGCTAAGGTAGTCTTCAGCAGGGACAGCAATCGTTTCTATGGCAAGACGTAGAAATTCATATGGTGAGATTTTTTTCGATCTCAATAATACTGGTAATTAGATCCCTGGGTACTTCCTCCTTTTTGTGGTTGCTAAAATATTTTCATCCTTCGCTGATTTATTGATATTTATGCACGCTGGGTAGCAAAGTTGTGAGTGGTTGAAATAATGGAATTATTTGCTTAAGGTGACAAATATTTTCTCGACAGTGTTGATTTGCATTGCCAGATGTGTTTTTTTAATGTAATCTCACCTGAAGGCTGTGGATTGCTGCTAGGTGCTGCAGCCATGGCTTCAAACCTTTCTGTATATGGAGCCCGAGCACAGTCTCAGGCCCTGCGTTCTAACTTCTGAAAGCATACTTCAATAGAAATAATGTCCTACAGGTACTAAGTCATCAAATTCAGAAAAGTATAGAGCATAGAAATCTACAGACACTGGGGGCAAAATTGGGTTCCTATGCACCTGCCGTTAGCGCCTCCGGAGGCCACTAACCGGGGGCAAATGGTTTTTTGCCTGGGCATGGTGAGAACAGCGCCCCCCTGCGAAATTGGGCGGGGGTTTTGCAGAGGCGCTAACTGGTAGCGCCCCGCTACTGCCGGTAGCATCCTGCTCGGCTGCGCCCGGCAATGATGATGCAATAGCGGAGTGGCAGTGCTGGGATCAGGAATGCTGTCATCCTGAGTGAGGACAGCAGATTCCTGCTCCACTGACCCACTGCCAATCCCCCGGGGCAGCACTTCAGCCTCCTCACTACTCTGCTGGAGCACAGATTGGTGGGTAGCTGCGACACCGTGAAATCTCCGGTGGACTGTGGTGGACCCAGCGACGATGGCAGCAGTCAGAGCTTGCGTGGCATCCAACTGAGACTGCATGAGAGCAGTGTGAGACTCGATGCCACCAAATATTGTCTACATTTCAGCACCAAGACGTTGCATTGCTTCCGCCTGCGTCTCAATGGAAGCTGCCACATCGTCCATGACACACGTCATGAGATCTGGAACTGTATGGTCTCTCTGGGAGTCCACCATTGTCTGCAGACTGGCAATGGTGGGCTCCATGGTGTGGCTCTGGGGCACCTGCGCCATTGCTCCTATGATGTCAGAATGCATGCCCATGATCCTTTGTGTGACTGCCTCCCCCTCAAAGTCCTCATCTGAGTCCTGTGCAGCAGAACTCGCCCTCCGAGGAGATGGCTCCCGAGGTACCCTTTCCCCTTGGCCTTGCTGCAGACCGCTAGGCTCTGGTATATCACCCAGTGCAGACCCCTCTACTAACCTAACCTCTAATGAACGTGTAGTGCCAGTAGCTGAGCTGGTGCCTGTGGGTGAGAGATGCAATAACGCAGTGCTTGGCTCCTTCACCACCACCACCACCACCACTTCATCATCATCCTCATCCTCCTCCTCCTCCTCCTCCTCTTCTGACTGACTGACTGACTGACTGAGCTGGGGGCGGGGGGCGGGGGTTGGGGGGGCTCAGGTACAGTCTCCACATCTGCTGGCTGGTTATCTGAAAGCATAAATGGCACAAGACTCACGTTAAGGTGAGGGCAGGGTGTAAGATTTCTAAATCTGGTATTAAATTGACAGTAAGACTGATTCTTTTAAAACAATTCGGAACAGTTTATTAAAACACACACACATGCACATTTATCAGCAGTCGTCGGCTATCCTACGGATCTTACTTAGTTACAACAGATACAATGTTACAATAATGATTTATAAAAAGGTATACGTCACTTTCCTCTGGCTGGTTGGCTGAACACATGGCTTGTTGTTTCGACTGGTCTTCAGCAGAAGGTCTGCCATGTGCTCAGGAGAGAAGGAGAGAGAGAGAGCAGTCTGTGCTTGGGTTTTTATATCCCTTAAGTCCATTGTTCCTCCGAAAGCCTCAGGATTGGACCTTGGTTCCAGGGCAGTTCCTTATTGGCTCTGCTCACTCATGTGTCTGCTGGACTGGCCCAGCAATCCCTTGATTAAGTTAATGGCTTTCCAATTAAGACAATATACAAACACCATGCTGCAGGTCTGTGAACTTTCATTTTGAATCTTTCAAAACTGTCTTTTCGTACATTCGACACTTTCAACACTTATACATACACAGAATCAATTTTATTACTGAACACTTTTATTCTTATAAACTCCTCACCTTGAGGGGAAAATATCCTTATTGACTCCTCATATGGTTTATCTCCTCAGGACTCACATCATAAACATTGAGAGTGTTCTGATAGCTCTGCTGTTTATGGGTTTTAAACCCATAAACACCAGGTTCACCAGACTGATTCCCGGGATGGCGGGACTGACCTATCAAGAAAGACTGGATCAACTGGGCTTGTATTCACTGGAGTTCAGAAGAATGAGAGGGGACCTCATAGAAACATATAAAATTCTGACGGGGTTAGACAGGTTAGATGCAGGAAGAATGTTCCCAATGTTGGGGAAGTCCAGAACCAGGGGTCACAGTCTAAGGATAAGGGGTAAGCCATTTAGGACCGAGATGCGGAGGAACTTCTTCACCCAGAGAGTGGTGAACCTGTGGAATTCTCTACCACAGAAAGTTGTTGAGGCCAATTCACTAAATATATTCAAAAAGGAGTTAGATGAGGTCCTTACTGCTAGGGGGATCAAGGGGTATGGCGAGAAAGCAGGAATGGGGTACTGAAGTTGAATGTTCAGCCATGAACTCATTGAATGGCGGTGCAGGCTAGAAGGGCCGAATGGCCTACTCCTGCACCTATGTTCTATGTTTCTATGTTTCTATGTTAGACAGAGAGAGAGAGAAAAGTGGATTGATGATTGATGATGTTCGTGAGTCATGCTCCATCTTCCCTCGGCTTCGGTCGTGGCCGGTGTCGTCCTGACAATCGTGAGGATCCGTAACATGATCTGTGGGAAATAAGACCAGTGCAGTATTTACTCTTTGGCAGTTTTTAACTGATTAATGTGAAACCACTTCTTGTACTTAACACCCTTTTCCCCCGGTAATTGAATCAAATAAACCGCGGGGTTCAATCGGTCTATAATCTTATGCGGTCCCCACCATCTGGGCTCAAAGGCAGTTTCTTTTTCCCATAATTTGGAATCATTACTGAGTCTCCCACCTCGTATTTAAAGCGACGTACTTTCTTGTCAAAGTACCTTTTAATTTGTCTTCTTGACTTTCCCAATTTGGTGGCCACAAATCGATTGATCTGATCGGTGTGCTCTACCCCTTGTTCCAGCCACTTGGAACTACATGTTTTCATTGTCGGGGGAGTTATCCCCGTTAGTGTTAGCTGGCCTGGTGTTCTCATGAGCCTCCCCGTCATGGCCTGATATGTGGAGACCCCTGTCGTTCTATGAGGTGTGGAGCACATTGCCATTAAACACATTGGCAGCATGTTAGCCCATTGAGTGGGGTGGTCTGCGCACAATTTTATTAACATTAACTTGAGAGTCCTGTTCCCCCTTTCAACCCTTCCAGACGACTGGGGGTGGTGAGCAATATGTAATTTGTGTTTTATCCCCAACATTTCCTGCAGGTGGGTAAAAATTTTACCGGTAAGGTGTGAACCTTGATCGCTGTCCACTTGTACTGGTACTCCCCACCTACAAAACACATGATTCAATAGTGTTTTGGCTGCTGTGATTGCGGTGTTGGAGCGGCAGGGGAATGCATCAATCCGTTTAATGAATTGATCCACCACCACTAGGGCATGCTGAAAATTGTCTTGAATCTGTGGAAGTGGCTCAATGAAGTCTATCTGGAGGTGAATCCATGGCCCTTGAGGTGGGGGTGCGCTTTGAAGCAAGGCTCAGTTAGTGCATGTGGGAGGATTGTGTTGCAGACACGGTGGGCATCGTGCCACATATTGGTTGATTGTTTCCCTCATGGAAGGCCACCAAGCTGTGGATGCTATCTTATAGAAGGTTACCAGGGCCGAATAGTGCCCTGCTATGGGGTAGGAGTGAAGGAGGGAAAGCAGTTCCTGACCCACCTCTGGTGGAACACACACCACTGGGCAGGCGTTTGGCTTTCTTTTGAACATCAGCAACTCCTCATCTGAGTCAGGGGCAGTGGCTGGTATGGTATTGGGAGCCCAGGCGGTTGGTTGAGGAAGGGGTCTGCCTTCCTCGTACCAGGCGCTTACAACAGCATTTGACCAGTATTGCTGCAGCAGGGATTTTAAATCTAGGTGATATGTTGGGGAGGCCTTGCTAACAGCATTGCAGGGCTCAACAACTATATCCTCTATCTCCCCATCAATTGCAGCATCCTTGGCTGCTCGGTCTGCTCTGGAATTTCCCTCACTATGTGGACCCCCTTTTCTATGGGCTGCTACCTTTCCTATGAAGCAGGTCTGGGATCGTTGTTTAAGGTATGACCAGAGCAGGCGTAACCAGGGCCCATGGACCAGGGCCTTACCGTCTATCGTACAATAGTCATTTTTGTGGGATGGGACAAGGAGAGCATTGTGTTTATAGCATAGGCACTATCAGACTAAATATTCACGGGTCTATCTGAGGTTTCCTTTGCAGCAGTTAGAAGTGCAGCGATTTCTGCATATTGTGAAGACTGTCTGTTGCATCTTCGCTGGATGGTTCTTTCTGGCAATACCACATAATATCCGGTGTGAGGGGATCCTTCAATGTGATATGAGGACCCATCGATGTAAACATCTGGGGCACCCTGTATGGGCTCTTTCTGCACAGGATGGGTCTCAAAGTTAATCAGGGGTAACAGACATTCATGCGGGTCCCCCTCATAGATCAGAAATTGTGGCAGCAATGTGGTGGGTTTGGAAATGGTATCAATGTCTCTTTTCATAAATTCCAATATCCATTTGCTGAGGTGCTGCGAGGAAACTAGCGAATCTCCAGGTTTCATCAGTAGTTTCAGAGGTGTGTGTCCGCTATGCAGGATTGTGGCCTGTAACCCAGTAATAAAGGGAAAGTGATGTACCGACCAGAAGACGGCCAGTAGGTGGCGCTCGCATGCGGTATACGTCTTTTCTGCCCCCTGCAGGATTCGAGACGCATATGTAATGGGCTGCAGTCGATCAGCTCACATTTGGCACAGAACTGCAGTGAGGCTTTGCTCTGTGGCCCCGACCTCCAAATGGAAGGGCTGCGTGGGGTCAGGAGGGATCAGACATGCAGCCTGTATCACTGCAGTTTTTAATTTAGCCACAGACTGGGTGTTGGCATCAGTCCATGCCGGGCGTATGTCATCACCCTGCAGTTTTATTAAATCATACAGGGGCTTTGCACACTCTGCAAAGCCTGGGATAAAGTTCCTTTGATACCCCACCAAACCCAAGAATGATCGTAGGGCTGTTTTTGAAGTGGGTAATGGCAGTCGCTGTATTATCTCTTGTGAGAGTCGGGGGATGATCCCTCTGGAGAAATGGACACTCCTAGAAAGGTGACCCATTCTTTCACTAATCGAGTCTTACGGGGATTCACCTTTAGTACCGCCTGAGCCAACAAAGTCAAAAGTTCGTGCAAAAGGGACAGATGCTCTTCCATGTTGTCGGTACTGCAGCAAGCAGGTAGGGCGGGAAAAGTCTTTTAAAATTGCAGTCATTCTTTTGCGGAATATCGTGGGGGCATTGTGGAATCCCCGAGGCAGGCATGTCCAGGTGTAGCTCTGGTCCTCAAATGTGAATGCAAATTTGTACTGGTCTTCCCCTTTAACAGGGATACTCCAGAATCCATTGGTGATGTTGAGGGTCGAGAAGTACTTGGAACCAGCAGGAATTTGAGATAATATGGTGGGAGTTTCTCTTATTACCAGTGAGCAGGCTGGTGTTACAGAATTTAACTTTCTGAAATCAATAGTCAGTTGCCAGCTGCTATCAGGCTTTTTAACCGGCCATGTGGGTGAATTGGTTGTGAAAGTGCCTATCCTAAGAACACCCTGCTCGACTAGGGATTTAATGGTGTCTCGGATGTAAGGGTGACTCTCCCTTGGGATGGGGTACTGTTTAGTGAAGGTGTGGCAGGGAGGTCCTTCAATAGATTCCTCGCCTGCCATTTTTCCACAGTCATGCTTGCATGTGGCAAACACCGCTAGGTGTTTTTGAATTAATTTTGCCACAGCTTCATTTTCGCTCCCCGGGGGGTCATACTCAGATGGCTTTTTAATAGCAAAAACTGAGTGAGCATCTGAAATTTCTGTCACTCCTGCCTTATCTCTCAATCCCATCCAAACAAAGTCCTGATTGTAATCTATCACCGCGCCATACTGATCCAACACATCAGTCCCTAAAATTCCCCTTCCATCAGGGGTGGTCATCAGCATCGGCACTGGGACCTTACAGGTGAGGCCTCCCAACTGAAGTTCAGTGGCCTTTCTTGTATATGCGGCGATTGTATCACCGTTAAACCCTTTAAGGGTCATATAACCCTTGCCCGCCGCTGCATGGCATTCAGGGTATGGGGTGTGGATGATAGTAACGGCTGAGCCAGTATTGATAAGCATAATATGCTGCCTGCTCCCTTTTAAGACAACAAGGACCCCACTTCCGACCAATGTTTGGGGACTGAACCTAGTCATGGGGTCGATCCTTGAATGGGTCTCTCTAATGAGTGTGCATCGGCGATTGCGTAAATGATTTTTCATCCTCCCCGTGGCAATTTGGGTTTGTATGAGGGTTATCAATTTATCCAATCTTTGATCTGTCCCAGAGGGCTTGGATTCGTCTCTTGGGAGGTATCTATGCATTGCATCTTGGTTCAGTGCTGATCTGGGTCTGCTGCAGTCTTTTGCTAGGCGGCCCACCTTCTTACAGTTAAAGCACTGTCCCTTAAAGGGGTAGTTTCGAGATCCCTCCACCATTGACACTGGTTTATTTGCAGTGGATGGTGACTTCACCTTTAACTGGTCTTTTACCATCTCCCAGGCTATTTGAGCGCTGGTCTCTATATCTGTCCACTGATTGGTGGGCCTCATGGCTATGCCCAGCATGGTTTTAACTAAAGGGTGGAGTTAGGTCAGGAACATCGATTTAAATTGTCCTGATTCTTTCCTACTGTAGCATTTGCGGGTGCCTGGTTCTGCGTACGTTGACAGATATCGTACAGGCGATTACTGAAGGCTCCAGGGGTTTCTTCTGGGCGCTGCTTGATCTGATTAAGCAGAGCCACTGTTCAAGTTTTGGATCCCTAAATGGTTTAGGATCTCGGTCATGAGTGCATTGTCCACTGCGCCAGGCTGGAGGACTGCGTCTGGCAGATTATCTTTTAGGGAAGGGGAACAGGCCAAGAAGAGGACTCGTGTTAAGTCTCTCTCTTCCAACTCTGGGTGACACCTCCTGAAATTTGCCCATCTCCTATTAACTTCCAGTGGGTTGTCCCCATCATTAATGGGCCCCAATTCATGGCTACACGCCGTAGTGTCAGCACCAGAAATGAGCCATGAGTTGGGATGGTTACTGGTGATGTGGCCGTGTGCATATTACGTCGTGAAGAAGTGGTTACTATGGCTACGATTAGCTCTTGTGTCTCCAAGGTATCCCATCCTACACCACTCTCCTGGGGATTATACTGACTGCCTTCCTCTTCCCAATCTGTCTCCCCCTTGTCCCCTTCTGCTGTCTCTGTTATGGCTCCCCGTGTTTCTGCGGATATCAGGGCCTGCTGCTCCCCTAACTTACTTTTTAGCCTCGCTATTTCGAGTTGCCACTGGGAGTGATCTGCCTCCCTATGTGGCTTCTTAATTATTTCCCTTAATGCTCCCCTAGCATCTTCTATCTCTTGCTGGAGCCTCAAGTTTTCCAATTTATATTTTTGTAACTCTAATTTGTTTTCATTTGCTTCAACAACGGCTGCTGTGACATTTAAATTTGAGAGGCTTTGTTGTTGTAGCAACGGAGCTGTTCGACCCCTCTTTCTAATTGCCTAATACTGTGGTTTAATTGACCAATTTCTTGTCATAAATGATATATTTCTTCCTCTTTTAACTGCTTCACAAGTTGGAGGCCTTTTTCCTTTTGTTGTTGTACACCTTCAGTCTCTCTTTCTTTTAGTTGAATCTCTTTTACTTGCAATTCTTTTAAATCCTGTATCACTTTGGCTGCCTGCCTCATTAATTCCTCATCTCTCCGGGCACAATAAAATGTGTTGAATACCACGAGGCTGTTTGCCCGTTTTGGCATTAGTTCTCCTTTATCTACTTTCTCCTGAATAAATGCCACCAGCTCCCCAAAGGGCACGTGTTGGCCCTTGCGGAGGTACCGTGCCTGTACCTTTAACTCTTCTATGTCTTTTATCGGTACCTTTTTGGACAACTTCTCCTGATAAACTAATTCAACATTTCTTTTTATTGTTGGCTTTCTGTTCATGACCGATCCCTTCATCCTGTGTCTTTTGAATATAACTACTGGTAGGTCCCCACTTAAACAGTTACAACTATCGAGATGACTGCTCCTTAAGACACAACTCTCCCAATCTGTTTAATTGTTTATAATTATAATTCGCAACACAGGTTAGAATCGCAACTTCCGAAATTTCCAATTGTTCAAAAGAATCATCAAAAAGCTGTCTCGCCAGATGCCTGCATTCTCCACCAAGTTGTAAGATTTCTAAATCTCTGGCATTAAATTGACAGTAAGACTGATTCTTTTAAAACAATTCGGAACAGTTTATTAAAACACACACACGTGCACATTTATCAGCAGTCGTCGGCTATCCTACGGATCTTACTTAGTTACAACAGATACAATGTTACAATAATGATTTATAAAAAGGTAGATGTCACTTTCCTTTGGCTGGCTGAATACATGGCTTGCTGTTTCGGCTAGTCTTCAACAGGAGGTCTGTCATCTGCTCAGGAGAGAGAGAGCAGTCTGTGCTTGGGTTTTTATATCCCTTAAGTCCATTGTTCCTCCGAAAGCGTCAAGATTGGACCTTGGTTCCAGGGCAGTTCCTTACTGGCTCTCCTCACTCATGTGTCTGCTGGACTGGCCCAGCCATCCCTTGATTAAGTTAATGGCTTTCCAATTAAGACAATACACAAACACCATGCTGCAGGTCTGTGAGTTTCCATTTTGAATCTTTCCAAACTTTCTTTTCGTACAGTCTACACTTTCAATATTTATACATACACAGAATCAATTTTATTACTGAACACTTTTATTCTTACAAGGGGGGCAGGAATGGAGCAAGGAATGCAGACAGTATCAGGAGCTGGAAAGTTATAAAGCCTTCTGGTGTGACAGAGAAGTGGTATGAGTAAAGGAGAGGGGATAAAGATACTGTTGTTGTCCCCAGCAGGGTCACCTCCGCCAACCACGGCGCCCACCACCTGCGGCCCAATGAGGCACATCACTCGTTCTTCCAGGTCAGTAAGCTCGTGCATTTGAGGTTCCCCCCATCCAGCCTGATGCTGCTACTTCCTGTTATGTGCCATCTTGGCCTGCAAACATGTGAGTAAGAGTCCAGCTATGTATGTGGAAGATATGCCTGCCATGATTGAATAGCTATGAATGTAGGCAAGGCATGAGATGGGGATGTGAGTGAGAGTTTCTGCACATGTTTGGTGGTTGAGTGGTGGAGATGTGGTGGTTTGCACAGTGTGCACAGACAGAGGTTCAGGGGCTGGTATGTAGTTGGTTTGGAAGCATGTACTTGCCTTGACCACCCGACTGAGGTCGTTACATTTCTTATGGCACTGTGTCAGGGTTCTGTCTACCAAAGTGCTGGCCGACATCTCCTCGGCCACTTCTCGCCACATGGCCCTGAATACCTGTGGTGATGGCCTTCTTCCAGATGTAGGGAACAGCAACTCCCTCCTTCTGTCCACTGCCCGCACCAATGTCTCCAACGCCACATTATTAAAGCGCGTGGCCCTCTATCTTGAAGCAGCATTCTCACCAGCCATCGCACAAAGGTGTCTCACTTACTCAGATATTTGACTTAAGTGCAGCAATGCTGAAAATGAGCAGCAGTAGTTAAAATTAAATCCACTTTAAGAGCTGGAATGAGCTAGAGGCAAGGATTGAAGGCTGTTTGCTGAATGCAAGTCAGCTGAAAATGGATAACTCCCTGGCAATAGCGCCCCTGCAGTGGCCCTCTGAGGCCATTAGCGCTTCATTTACTGCCCCTCTTCATTCCTGGGGCAAAAACGCCCAATTTCCCACAATTTTGCAAGCCATTTCATCGGGCCCAAACGGGGCGCGACTGAATTTTGCCCCCACTGTGCTAACAATGCATGGTATACAAGGCCTCACACAGACAAAATCTGATAACCCTCTTATCAGAGACTCCCCCCAGATCTACAGACTTTAATTTGAAAAGCATAGATAGCATGGAATTAGAAATAGTCATTCAGCCCATAAAGCCTGCTCCTTCCATAGACCAATCTATGGAATCTCCCCCACCCATTTAAGCTCCTGAAGGAAAGTTCAAGATAAAACTCTGTGATCTCAACAGGTAACCAAGCAGAACTCCAGGATATTTATCCCTTTTCACTGATCCACTATCCAAGCTTGACCAACTGCCATCCTTCGACAACATTTCCTTCCTGCATTCCAGCAACACTGTAACAATCATGTACTATGGGTATTTGATCATTTTGGTCTATACCTAACATCATAACGAATTCATATCCCTGGAGATTTTGCTGGTTTATCACTGGAGCTACGGCTAAAGTCCAGTGGAACTCCTACCGAATTTTAGCTCCTTTATCTTTAGCTTCACATGGTTCTCAAGGAGTCTTCCATTTATTGTATTGTCTTGTTCAAAAGTCCTTGGCACCCCATACCCAGTCAATGTGAATGAGTCATTGGGTAAGTTAGGTAAACTCACAGTTATCCAATGATTTGTGCTTGGCATCGCAGACAACTTGTACAACAACAGATTTTTATCCCTTTTAATTATATATGACGTATGAAAGTAACCTGTACCTTGAGGCACTGATTCTCACATGCATGTGGTCCACCACTTCAAATCCCAGCGATAGACACAGTGCTGGTTAGCAACAGGGGCCAAAATTGCCCCTTCCCTTAAGGCCTGTTACCAGCGGAAATCGGTGGCCACGCAGCGGAGTGCAATGGCCACTCATTTTTCGTGGAATACCCGCCATTTTGAAAATTCCACTCCTGCGGTATCCCGGCGGTGACCTGTTCCACCCACTACCGCTCCGCTGCTGCCGATCCGTCCTAAGTGCATCATCAGAGCAAGCACCGCCATGCACCCCCCCAGAGTGTGAAATTCCACCAAGATAATCTTGCTGCCGCCGCTCGGTGCAACCGACAGCTTTTTCTGCCGGTGCACTGTGCTTCCAGTGCTTGTAAAATGGCAGTGCGGCCACCTTTAAAGGGGAGGGCGCACTGCTGGAGCTTCCATTTTTTTTTTGTCGGCCGACTACCAGGTCTGGCAGACAATTATGCCCCGGGTTCGGCCGGGCTGCCAACAGGCAGCCTGACACTGTCTTTTGGATGCCAGGCCACTGGCCCGGCCGAAACCCTGCCTGGTGGCCCAATGGACCGAATGTAAAGAATCGCAGCAGCTCTCCCCTTTAATTGAAGGGGAGAGACATGGTGACGCGGTAGAGTGAAGATGTCATCAGCGCTACACTGATGAGTGATAGCGGTGGACACTCCACCCACCCCCAACTTCCACCCCTCTAGTGTGCGAACTTCCACTCTCTGCCGCACTTCCGCCCCCATTATGACCAACTACCGGGCTGCTCAAAAAAAAATGCCAAAGAGCGGAATTTCGTGCAAGAGGTGACCACATCTACCGTGGCGGAGAAAACAGTCGAAATAGGATAAGTGCGCCGTGTTTTCGGCAGGGGACAATTTCAACCCCTGTGTCTCTGCTAATTTTCTGAGGTATCTCTCTTTATGTCTCAGTAAAGATGCATCCTTCACTTCATAAATTCAATTGGGCACTGTTGACTGTAATGCCATAACATTCCACAGAAAGTAACATAAAGTCCGCCTTCACTGCTCTGAATAGGACTGTAGCAATCAGGGAGGCTCAAGACATTTGGTGGCTGTCAGTGATTCATCTCTGATGAGATAAAACTGCGGTAGATTGCTGTTCAGTGAGTCAGGTAGCTGGCTACATCTTCTGGGCAGGATTCCCTTGTCTCCTATAAGCTAACACCTCCCTCAAAATCAGTTATCAAATAAAATAGCATCCAATAAAATTCCTTTCATGTGAGATTAAAAGAATTGCATGTCTGGGCAATGATGTCCAACCCTGCTCCAATTCTGATGAGACACCCCAGATGAGATTGGATGAACTTCAAAGGGAATATACTTTTTTCACTTAGTTTATTTAGATTTATCCCTATATAATTAATTACCTTAATTCAGTGTTGTCAAATAGAATGCACTGATTATCCACAGACATGGCTACGATGACTGCACTTCAGCCACAAGCACTAATTTTAGTAGAAAATGTTATTACCGATATTTCTTCATTGCTTTCCTCCCTCAGTGTCTGCACTGAATGACTTCTCATCCTCGGTGATTTCAACCTCCATCTCAATTCATCATGCTCTTTCTTCTCTGAGTTCACCAGCCTCCTATCCTCCCTTAATCTCTCCCTCCATGTAAACTCCCCAACCCATATTCACGGCCACCCCCTTGATCTTGCCATCTCTCATGGCGTCGCTACTCCTGTTATGTATGTTAACTGGGTTTTACCTGCCACCGGAGGGCGCAACTGTCGGAGTCCTAATGGTCACTGGCAGACACGTGCAAGCTGTGTCTATAATGTTGGCAGCCATGTTGAATCCTCACTTTGAGAATAAATAAACTGGAGTAAGATCATGCCTGAACTAACTCACCGTACTTAGCCTCGTGGAGTTATTCGATACTTAACAATTGGCGACGAGTTAAAAATATGAACTTTCACGCAACCATGTTGGAATTTTGGAGAGATTTGTGGAAAGGGAAGACTGGGTGGATTTCACTGATCGCTTCGACCAGTACTTCATAGCCAACAGATTGGAAGGAACCTATAATGCAATTAAGTGCAGGGCGGTTTTCCTCCCTATTTGCGGGTCAAAAATTTATGGCCTTATCAAGAATCTACTCTCACCAACTCAACCAATGGATAAGACTTACGATGAATTGTGTATGCTGGTTCGAAACCACTTTAAACCGAAGGAAAGCATCATCATGGCGAGGTATTGTTTCTATACGCACAATCGCTCCGAGGGCCAGGACATGGCGGAATTTGTCACCGACTTGAGACGTCTCGCTGGGCCAACTTCGAAGCTGCATTGAAGGAAATGCTGCGGGACCTTTTTTGTGCTTGGCATTGGCCACGAGGTCATCCTTCAAAAGTTGCTGGCTGCTGAATCTCTAGACCTGAACAGGGCCATCACGACCGTCCAGGCATGCTTGTCCATGGACGAAAACTCAAAACAGATATCTTCCCAGCATTGAAACTCACCGGCAAGTACTGTGCATAAAATAATATCGTCGGCACGTGGCAGGGACTACTCGTCCGCGTTCGTACGACCTGTAACTGCTCAAAGTCGGCCATCAGGTGTGAATCAAATCTCGCCTTGTTGACATTGCGGGGGCTATCATTGAGCCCATCAATGCCGATTCAGGCAATACTTGTGCAAAGGCTGTGCAACAATTGGGCACCTTCAGCGAATGTGTCCGCAACCGAGCAAGCGTGCTGCGACACACCACGTAGCTGAGGATGATCGATCCAGCGTGGATCAAGCGGCACAGGCAACTAAACCCGAGGTACAGGACGAAGAAGTATATGGGGTACATTCGTTTACCAAAAGTCCTCCGAAAATGCTGGAAGTGAAATTAAATGGGGTTCCAGTATCCATGGAATTGGACATGGGTACGAATCACTCAATAATGAGCCAGAGGGCTTAGGAAAAGCTGTGGGGCACTAAGGCAAAGAGACACAAACTGAGCCCAATCAATGCGAAGCTGCGTACCTACACCAAAGAGCTCTTCCAGTCATTGGCAGCGTGGTAAAGGTATCGTACGATGGAGCTGTACATGATTTATCATTGTGGCCTCTGTCTTCGCTGTTCGGCAGGAGTTGGCTTGAGAAAATTAAATGGAACTAGAATGATATTAAAGCCTTATCATCAGTGGATGACGCCTCGTGTGCTCAAGTGCTGAGCAAGTTTCCCTCGTTGTTCGAACCAGGCATCGGCAAATTCACGGGAGCCAAGATGCAGATCCACCAAGGGCCAGATGCAAGACCCGTCCATCACAAGGCTTGGGCGGTTCTGTACATGATGAGGGAGTAGGTCGAGATTGAACTGGACAGACTTCAACAGGAAGGAGTCATATCACCAGTCGAGTTCAGCGAATGGGCCAGTCCAATTGTCCCGGTGTTGAAAAGTGATGGCACGGTCAGGATCTGCGGCGACTACAAGGTAACGATCAACCGAATCTCGATACAGGATCAGTACCCGTTACCCAAGGCTGACAACCTGTTTGCAACGCTAGCGGGGAGGAAGTCGTTCACCAAAATTGGACCTGACTTCTACTTACATGACACAGGAGCTGGTTGAATCTTCGAAATAACTGACGTGCATCAACACGCACAAAGGACTATTTATATACCACAGATGCCCTTTCGGAATTCGCTCGGCAGCAGCCATATTTCAGAGAAAAATGGATAGTTTGCTGAAGTCCTTCCCGAGAACCATAGTGTTCCAAGATGGCATCCTGATCACCGGTCGCGACACCACTGAACACCTGCACAACCTGGAAGAGGTTCTACATCATCTGGACCGTGTGGGACTTAGGCTAAAATGCTCCGTTCGTTTTCATGGCTCCAGAAGTTGAATTCCTGGGAAGAAAGATTGCAGCCGACGGCATCAGGCCTACGGACTTGAAGACAGAGGCCATAAACATAGAAACATAGACATAGAAACATAGAAAATAGGTGCAGGAGTAGGCCATTCGTCCCTTCGAACCTGCACCACCATTCAATAAGATCATGGCTGATCATTCACCTCAGTACCCCTTTCCTGCTTTCTCTTCATATCCCTTGATTCCTTTAGCCGTAAGGGCCCTATCTAACTCCCTCTTGAATATATCCAATGAACTGGCATCAACAACTTTCTGTGGCAAGGAATTCCACAGGTTAACAACTCATTGAGTGAAGAAGTTTCTCCTCATCTCAGTCCTAAATGACTTATCCCTTATCCTTAGACTGTGTCCCCTGGTTCTGGACTTCCCCAACATCAGGAACATTCTTCCTGCATCTAACCTGTCCAACCCCGTCAGAATTTTATATGTTTCTATGAGATCCCTTCTCATCTTTCTAAACTCCAGTGAATACAGGCCCAGTCGATCCAGTCTCTCCTCATATGTCAGCCCTGCCATCCCGGGAATCAGTCTGGTGAACCTTCACTGTACTCCCTCAATAGCAAGAACATCCTTCCTCAGGTTAGGAGACCAAAACTGAACACAATATTACCAGTGAGGCCTCACTAAGGCCCTGTACAACTGCAGTAAGATCTTCCTACTCCCATACTCAAATCCCCCAGCTATGAAGGCCAACATACCGTTTGCCTTCTTCACCGCCTGCTGTACCTGCATGCCAATTTTCAATGACTGATGTACCATGACACCCAGGTCTCGTTGCACCTCCCCTTTTCCTAATCTGCCGCCATTCAGATAATATTCTGTCTTTGTGTTTTTGCCACCAAAGTGGATAACCTCACATTTATCCACATTATACTGCATCTGCCATGCATTTGCCCACTCACCTAACCTGTCCAAGTCACCCTGCAGCCTCTTAGCATCTTCCTCACAGCTCACACTGCCACCCAGCTTAATATCATCTGCAAACTTGCAGATATTACACTCAATTCCTTCATCTAAATCATTAATGTATATTGTAAATAACTGGGGTCCCAGCATTGAGCCCTGCGGCACTCCACTAGTCACTGTCTGCCATTCTGAAAAGGACCCGTTTATCCCAACTCTCTGCTTCCTGTCTGCCAACCAGTTCTCTATCCACGTCAGTATATTACCCCCAATACCATGTGTTTTAATTGTGCACACCAATCTCTTGTGTGGGACCTTGTCAAAAGCCTTTTGAAAGTCCAAATACACCATATCAACTGGTTCTGCCTTGTCCACTCCACCAGTTACATCCTCAAAAAAATTCTAGAAGATTTGTCAAGCAGGATTTCCCTTTCATAAATCCATGCTGACTTGGACCGATCCCGTCACTGCTTTCCAAATGTGCTGCTATTTCATCTTTAATAATTGATTTCAACATTTTCCCCACTACTGATGTCAGGCTAGCCAGTCTATAATTACCCATTTTCTCTCTCCCTCCTTTCTTAAAAAGTTGTGTTACATTAGCTACCTTCCAGTCCATTGGAACTGATCCAGAGTCGATAGACTGTTGGAAAATGATCACCAATGCATTCACTATTTTTAGGGCTACTTCCTTAAGTATTCTGGGATGCAGACTATCAGGCCCCAGGGATTTATCGGCCTTCAATCCCATCAATTTCCCGAACACAATTTCCCGCCTAATAAGGATTTCCTTCAGTTCCTCCTTCTCACTAGACCCTCGGTTCCCTAGTATTTCCAGAAGGTTATTTGAGTCTTCCCTCTTGAAGACAGAACTAAAGTATTTGTTTAACTGGTCCGCCATTTCTTTGTTCCCCATTATAAATTCACCTGATTCTGACTGCAAGGGACCTACGTTTGCTTTCACTAATCCTTTTCTCTTCACATATCTATAGAAGCTTTTGCAGTCAGTTTTTATGTTCCCAGCAAACTTCCTCTCATACTCTATTTTCAACCTCCTAATTAAACCCTTTGTCCTCCTTTGCTGTATTATAAAATTCTCCCAGTCCTCAGGTTTGCTGCTTTTTCTGGCCAATTTATATGCCTCTTCCTTGGATTTAAAACTATCCTTAATTTCCCTTGTTAACCATGGTTGAGCCAACTTCCCCATTTTGTTTTTACTCCAGACAGGGATGTACAATTGTTGAAGTTCATCCATGTAATCTTTGAATGTTTGCCATTGCCTGTGCACTGTCAACCCTTTAAGTATCACTCGCCAGTCTTTCTAGCCAATTCACGTCTAATACCATCGAAGTTACCTTTCCTTATGTTCAGGACCCTAGTCTCTGAATTAACTGTGTCACTCTCCATCTTAATAAAGAATTCTACCCTATTATGGTCACTCTTCCCCAAGGGGCCTCGCATAACAAGATTGCTAATTAGTCCTTTCTCATTATACATCACCTAGTCTAGGATGGCCAGCCCTCTAGTTGGTTCCTCAACATATTGGTCTAGAAAACCATCCCTAATACACTCCAGGAAATCCTCCTCCACCGCACTGCTACCAGTTTGGTTAGCCCAATCTATATGTCGATTAAAGTCGCCCATGATAACTGCTGTACCTTTATTGCACGCATCCCTAATTTCTTGTTTGATGCTGTCCCCAACCTCACTACTACTGTTTGGTGGTCTGTACATAACTCCCACTAGTGTTTTCTGCCATTTGGTATTCCGTAGCTCCACCCATACAGATTCCACATCATTCAAGCTAATGTTCTTCCTTACTATTGCATTAATTTCCTCTTTAACCAGCAACGCCACCGCACCTCCTTTTCTTTTCTGTCTATCCTTCCTGAATGCTGAATACTCCAGGTTATCGAGTTCCCAGCCTTGGTCACCCTGGAGCCATGTCTCCATGATTCCAATTACATCATATCCGTTAACTGCTATCTGCGCGGTTAATTCGACCACCTTATTACGAATACTCCTTGCATTGAGACACAGAGCCTTCAGTCTTGTCTTTTTAACACACTTTGCCCCTTTAGAATTTTGCTGCAATGTGGCCCTTTTTGCTTTTTGCAAGAATGCACCCAGACCCCAGAGTGTGACAGAGCTGTATTCGTTCCTGGGTGTTCTCAACTATTTTGGTAACTCTCTACCTAGTTTGAGCACATTGCTAGAGCCCTTGCACATGTTGCTGAGAAAGGGTAACAACTGGGTTTGGGGAAAATCTCAAGACAGAGTCTTTAAGAAGTCCAGGAACATGCTATGTTCCAATAAATTACTGTTACACTATGACCCATGTAAACGGTTAGTGCTGGCCTGCGACGCCTCATCATATGGGGTCGGTTGTGTGCTCCAGCAAGCCAATGTATCAGGCAAACTCCAACCAGTTGCATATGCATCCAGATGTCTGTCTAAGGCTGAAAGAGCCTATAGTATGGTAGAGAAAGAGGCTTTAGCATATGTATATGGGTTAGGAAAATGCACCAACACCTGTTTGGGCTTCGGTTTGAGCTTGAAACAGATCACAAGCCGCTTATTTCATTGTTTTCTAAGAGCAAAGGTATAAACAGCAATGCCTCGTCCCGCATCCAAAGATGGGCATTGACATTATCTGTTTATGATTATGTCATCCGCCACAGACCAGGCACTGAAAACTGTGCTGATGCACTTAGCCGGCTACCATTGCCCACAACCGGGGTGGAAATGCCGCAGCCGCAGACATGCTACTAGTCATGGATGCCTTCGAGGGCGAGGGGTCACCCATCATGGCTCGCCAAATTAGGATCTGGACCAGGCAGGATCCTGTACTGTCAAGCATAAAAAGGTATGTCCTAAATGGAAATTGGTCTGCCATTCCCAGGTAAATGCAGGGTGAAATTAAGCCTTATAGCCGTCGCAAAGATGAATTGTCTATTCAGTCTGATTGTCTGTTATGGGGTAATCGTGTTATGTCAAAAAAAGGCAGGGAAATTTTTGTGTGGGATTTACACAGTACCCACCCAGGCATTATCATGATGAAGGTGGTGGCCCGGCATTGACTCGGACTTGGAGTCATGCGTGTATCAGTGCAACACTTGCATGCAACTGAGTAACGCACCTGTGGAGGCTCCGCTGAGTCTGTAGTCATGGCTATCCAAACCATGGTCAAGGATCCACATAGACTTTGCCGGCCCCCTTCTCGGCAAAATGTTTTTAGTGGTAGTGGACGCTTACTCCAAATGGATTGAATGCGTAATCATGTCATCCAGCACGTCCACAGCCACTATTGAAAGCCTCCGGTCCATGTTCACCACCCATGGCCTGCCTGATGTCCTTGTCAGCGACAACAGTCCGTGTTTCATCAGTGCAGAGTTCCACGAGTTTATGACCCGTAATGGCATCAAGCATATCAGGTCTGCCACTTTCAAACCCGCGTCTAATGGTCAAGCGGGTCCAAACCATTAAGCAGAGCCTAAAACGCGTGACTCACGGCTCTCTACAGACCCGCTTGTCCCGCATTCTGCTTAGTTACCGGACGAGATCCCACTCGCTCGCCGGGGTCCCTCCTACCGAGCTGTTAATGAAGAGAGGCCTCAAAACCCTTGTACATCCGGATCTCTATGATCACATCGAAACCAGAAGGCAACGGCAGCAATGGTACCACGAACACACGGCTGTATCACGTGACATTGCTGTTCATGACCCTGTGTTTGTCCTGAATTATGGTGATGGTCCAAAGTGGGTTGCTGGCACGGTTTTGGCCAAGGAGGGGAACACGGTGTTTGTATTCAAACTGTTAAATGGCCAAACGTGCAAAAGGCACATCGATCAAACCAAACTGCGATTCACAGACAACCCAGAACAAATTGAAGGTGACATCATCATCGACCAACCAACACACATCCAACCATTAGTTGACACTTGTGTCATTCACGAAGATGATCCTACCATTCCCGACAGTTCTGTCAGACCGACTGTTCCGCATTGCAGCAATGGTCCTAACTCACCCAAGCTTGGGTCCGAAATGAGAAGATCAACCAGGGAGTGGAAGGCCCCGGACCATCTCAACTTGTAAATACAACCTGTACCAAGGACTTTGGGGGAATGATGTTATGTATGTTAACTAGGTTATACCTGCCACCGGAGGCCGCAACTGTCAGAGTCCTAATGGTCACTGGCAGACATGTGCAAGCTGTGTATATAATGTTGGCAGCCATGTTGAATCCTCACTTTGAGAATAAATAAATTGGAGTAAGATCATACCTGAACTAACTCACAGTACTTAGCCTCGTGGAGTTATTCGATACTTAACAACTCCCATCATGCCAATCGCAAATAAGGCCATCTCTGACCACTTCCTCATATCGCTTTCCACCCACATCCCCCTTCCACCACCCATCCCCCCAACCCTACCTCCTTTTGTGTCCGTCCCTGGAAAAAGCTCTCTCTCAACTCTCTTACAACTGCATTTATGAACTCCAGACTGTCAGCCTTTGGGCCTCCATTCACCATGAGATTTCTGCAGCTACCGATCTGCTCAATCACACCCTCACCATTACCTCAGATGCCCTAGTTCCTATTGAAACAATTACTTTCTCTCACTCTGGCCATTCCCCCAGTATAGCCCTCATCTTCGCCCCCTTAAGTCCAAGGGATGTATATGATGGACAACTGGTTTAACCATTCACCGCCAGATCTGGCTGGGCCATATAAAGCATTATCGGGTCCTGCTGTCGTCTGCCAAAATTGCTCAATATTCTCGAATGCAAAGATAAACCTCGGCCTTTATTCTCCATTGCGAACCGTCTTCTTAAACCACTCTCCCCAGTCTCCACCCTCACCTCCAACAATAAGTGTGAGGAGCTCATGGACTTCTTTGTCTCGAAGGTTAAGGCCATCCGTTCAGCTACCCCTACCTCTTCCCTTCTTTCCCCTAGACCACTGGGCCAAACTTTCTCTAAGGATCCCCCCTGCCCTAGCCCTGACCTCACATCTTTCTTTAGTTTCTCTCTGATCTCCCCTCCTGACCTCCAAGCTCATTCCTGTCCATGAGACCCACTTCCTGCTCCCTTAACCCTATTCCCACCAAACTGCTGACTATCCAACTTCCTTTTCTGGCTCCCATGTTAGCTGACATTGTTAACGGTTCTCTCTCCTCAGACACTGTCCCCCTCTCCCTCAAATCTGCCGACATCATCCCTCTCCTCAAAAGAAAACCCTCAATCCCTTCGTCCTTGCAACCTACCACCCCATCTCCAACTTCCCTTCCCTCTCCAAAGTCCTTGAATGTGTTGTCTACTCCAAAATCCATGCCCATCTTTCCCGCAACTCCATGTTTGAATCCCTCCAATTTGGTTTCCGCGCCTGCCACAGTACCAAAACAGCTCTCATCAAAATCACAACTGGCTTTGTGACTGTGAAAAAGGCAAACTATCCCTTCTCGTCCTTCTTGACTTGTCTGCAGCCTTTGACACAGTTGACCACGCTATCCTTCTCCACCGACTCTCCACCGTTGTCCAGCTGCATGGGACTGCACTCGCCTTGTTCCATTCTTACCTATCTAATCGTAGCCTGCAATGGCTTCTCTTCCTGTCCCGCATCATTACCTCTGGTGTCCCCCAAAGATCTATCCTTGGCCCCCTCCTTTTTCTCATCTACATGCTGCCCCTTGATGACATCATCTGAAAACACAGTGTCAGTTTTCTCATGTACACTGATTACACCCAGATTTACCTCACCGCCACCTATCGACCCCTCCACAGTCTCTAAATTGTCAGATTGCTTGTCCGATATCCAGTTTTGGATGAGCAGAAATTTTCTCCAATTAAATATTGGGAGACCAAAGCCATTGATTTTGGTCCCCGCCACAAACTCTGTTCCCTAGACACTGACTCCATCCCTCTTTCCAACTTCTATCTGAGGCTGAACCACGCTGTTCACAACCTTGGTATCAAATTTGACCCTGAAATGAGCTTTCGACCACATATCTGCAGCATAACTAAGACGGATATTTCCACCTCTGTAGCATCACCCGTCTTTGCCCTTGCCTCAGCTCATCCGCTGCTGAAACCCTCATCCATTCTTTTCTTACCTCTAGACCTGACTATTCCAATGCACTCCTGGCTGGCCTCCCACATTCTACCCTATATAAATTTGAGGTGATCCAAAACTCGTCTGCCCATCTCCTAACTCACACCAAATCTCGCTCACCCATCACCCCTGTGTTCACTGACCTACATTGACTCTCGGTTAAGCAACACCTCGATTTCAAAATTCTCATCCTGATTTTCAAATCCCTCCATGGCCTTGCCCCTCCCTATATCTGTTAGCTCCTCCAGCCCCACAAACCCCTGAGAGAGCTGCGCTCCTCTAATTCTGCCCTCCTGAGCATCCCTGATTATAATCACTCAACCATTGGTGGCCGTGCGTTCTGTTGCCTGTTCCCTAAGCTCTGGAATTCTCTACCTAAACCTTTCTGCCTCTCAACCTCTCTTTCCTTCTTCAAGACACTCCTTAAAACATGCCTCTTTGATCACCTGCTTTTGGTCACCTGCCCTAATTTCTCCTTTGTGGCTCGGTGTCCAATTTTTTGTCTCATAATACTCTTGTGAAGCGCCTTGGGATGTTTCACTACTTTAAAGGTGCTATATAAATACAAGTTATTGGTCTTGACTTGCACAATGAAATGCACCAGACCTGCCCCTGCTCTCCAACCAGTACATGGTTGGATGATGCTTGCCCTTCGTCATGACATGCTCTGTTGGATTTGCTCGGTATTGGTTGGGCTTTCTTTCTTCTGTTGGGCTGGAGCAGTTTTCCAATTGTTTGACCTGACCATGATTCCAGCTTCCCTCTCCATAGAACGTTGCTGGTGTTTCCATGGTGCTGAAGTCTGGCGTTTTCACCTGTGCAATCCACTATTTTAGCAGTAACCAAGAAAGTGTAGCATTAACAATGATTAAAAAACATTTGCACACTCTGTTTTTCATCTTACCATTTTACCAACAGTGCACAAAAAGGTTAAATTATATATGCATATGCTGTGCAAATGTGAATATTGAGGTCACATGCCCAATGACAATGTCTATTATTCATTTTTTATTTATTAATTAATTCGCTGACTTATTAAGTGTTGATGCTTGTTATTCTACTCAATTTATGAAAGGCTTACATGGATGTTGTGGGTTGCAGTATTTACTGAACGTGGGGCCCCGCTATTAATGCAAAGGCAGGTTCGGAGCGGAGAGGGGATGGAGGTTGGAAATTGCGTGCACGAAGTCTGGAAATAAAGTTAGCAGGTCAGATTCTCCGATTTTGATTTGATTGAGGCAATACATTTTTACTTCCATGTTTTGCATTTCCAAGTTGTGCAGCGGGTGTGATGCACACCTGCATGGCATGATCTGAAATCCATAATTTAAAGGGCCAATGCAGAAATGGAATTTGGAGAAGCCGGGTGGGTATTTAGTGTGGATTCATGAAGAGCAAGGCCAGCACCCAGATTTAATGATGCTTCCCTGGAATTACTGCTGGGTGCAATCAGGAGCAGGAGGAACATACTTTCCCTCAGCAATGGGAGGAAGAAACTTGTCACCAAGAAGGCATGGTTGGAGGTGGCTGAGGAGGCGAGCAGCAGGACCATTGTGCCCCAGTCATGGATGCAGTGCAGGAAGCGGTTTAATGACAGGTCAGGAAAAGTGATTCACCTAATTCACCATTTGATGATTCATCTAAATCCTGTGGTGTAAATCCCCCTACACCCAGCTTTCCATGTAATATGCCAAGTGTACTCCATCACATCACTCCTCACACCCACTTCAGTTTCAGCAGCACCAATCCTTCACTTTCTGTACACTTTCTCACCTCCTCATGTATCCATCCACTGCTGCCACTCACCCCAAACCTTATGCAATGTGATGTATCTGTCTGACAGTCACCCTCACCAAATGCACTGCATCCATGGGTGAATACATGACCTTCACTCACTCATATGTCTGTATTTTATCCCTTGTAGGAGAAGAGAGCACAAAACACAAGTGAGAGGGGGAGACTGGAGGTGCACCAACATAAATTGTGCAGCTCACAGATGCAGAGGAAGATGCCATGGAGATAAATGGCACATCTGCATCCTACTCCATCACAGATGGAGGGATTGGGAACTCGCAGATGCCTGGCGACAGAATTAAAACTATCGCTGACACACATGCTGATTTTATTTCATCAATGACTGAATTATGAAAAGCCTGAGCATGGTGATTGTCAAGACTGTTACTTTGACTCAACTTCTTTTTCTTTTGTCTTCTGGAGTCTTCATGCATATGCAGCAGTCGCTGGAGATGCACGAGGACGATTCTTCAGGAGACGTCGAGAGCGGAGGACCTCTTTGCGACGCTATCCGGTGGCAAACTTTTTCCAAAATTGGACCTGACCTCAGCTTACATGACCCAGGAGCTGGCGAGTGAGTCAAAGAAGCTGACCACCATCACGACACACAAGGGGTTGTTTGAATACAACAGATGTCCATTTGGGATTCGCACGGCCGCCGCGATCTTCCAACAAAATATGGAAAGCCTCCTCAAGTCGATTCCAGGGACGATGATTTTTCAGGACGAAATCCTTATCACGGGTTGCGATACTGAAGAACACCTCCACAACCTGGAGGAGGTACTACGCAGACTGGACCGGGTAGCTCTGCGACTGAAAAAGACGAAGTGTGTATTCCTAGCTCCAGAGATATAATTCCTGGGGATGAGGGTAGCAGCAGACGGGATCAAAACTACCGCATCCAAAACGGAAGCGATCCAGAGAACACCCAGACCCCGTAACACGATGGAGCTGCGTTCGTTGCTGGGGCTCCTGAACTATTTTGGTAACTTTCTTCCCAAATTGAACACGTTGTTAGAGCCAATACACGTGCTCCTACACAAAGGTCGCGAATGGGTCTGGGGGGACAGCCAGGAAAGGGCTTTTGATAGAGCATGCAATTTGTTATGCTCCAACAATCTGTTAATGCTATATGACCCATGTAAGAAACTTATTTTAACGTGCGATGCATCGTCCTATGGGGTCGGTTGTGTGTTGCAGCATGTTAATGCCAAGGGTCAGTTACAGCCGGTAGCTTATGCCTCCAGAAGTCTGTCCCAGGCAGAAAGGGGCTACGGGATGGTAGAAAAGGAAGCGCTTGCATGTGTATATGCAGTAAAAAAAATGCACCAGTACCTGTTTGGCAGAAAATCTGAGCTGGAGACAGATCACAAACCCCTAATTCCCTTTTGGCCGATAACAAGGCCATAAATGCAAATGCGTCGGCCTGCATACAGGGGTGGGCACTCATATTAGCCGCCTATGACTATACCATTCGGCACAGACCGGGCACTGAAAACTGCGCCGATGCACTAAGCAGGCACCCACTAGCCACCACCGAGGGGGCAACCGAGCATGCTGCTGAGATGGTCATGGCTGTTGAAGCTTTTGAAAGCGACGGCTCACCCGTGACAGCCCGTCAGATCAAAGTCTGGACAAATAGAGACCCACTACTGTCTTTAATCAAGAAATGTGTCCTGAATGGGAACTGGGCAGCCACGTACGGGGCATGCCCTGAGGAATTTAAACCATTTCACAGGCGCAAGGATGAACTCTCGATTCAGGCCGATTGCCTACTATGGGGAAACTGAGTAGTCATGCCCCAGATGGGCAGAGAGGCATTCATCCGAGAATTCCACAATGAGCACCCGGGCATTGTCATGATGAAGGCAATTGCCAGGTCACACGTGTGGTGGCCAGGGATAGATGCAGACCTGGAACTTTGTGTTTGCAGGTGCAACACGTGTGCCCAGGTGGGCAATGCGCCCAGGGAAGCCCCCCTTAGCCCCTGGTCCTGGCCCGCCAAGCCATGGTCACGCATCCATGTGGACTACGCAGGTCCTTTCATGGGAAAAATGTTTTTGGTTGTAGTAGACGCCAACTCCAAATGGATCGAGTGTGACATTCTCAATTCAAGCACATCCTCTGCCACGATAGAAAGTCTACGGGCAATGTTCGCCGCCCATGGTCTACCGGACGTCTTGGTCAGCGACAATGGCCCGTGCTTCACAAGCACTGAATTCCAGGACTTCATGGCAGGAAATGGTATCAACCATGTCAGAACGGCACCGTTCAAGCCGGCCTCAAACGGCCAGGCAGAACGAGCAGTGCAGATAATCAAACAGGGGATGCTCCAAATCCAAGGGGGTTCCCTACAAAGCCGCTTATCACGCCTCCTGTTGGCTAATAGATCCCAACCACACTCGCTCACAGGGGTTCCACCCGCAGAGCTGCTAATGAAAACGACACTCAAAACCAGGTTATCCCTTATACACCCCACCATGAAAGAAATTGTCGAGAGCAGGTGCCAGTCACAATGTGACTACCATGACAGGAATGTGAGGGTGCGACGTATTGATGTAAATGATCCTGTTTTTGTCCTCAACTACGTTGCAGGGCCCAAATGGCTCGCAGGCACTGTGATTGCCAAAGAGGGAAATAGGATTCTGGTAGTTAAACTTAACAATGGACAAATCTGCCACAAACACGTGGATCAAACAAAAAGGAGGTTCAGCAACCCCATAGAAGAAGCAGAGGAAGAACACGTTGTAGAGTTCACTGCACCACAGGTGACCGAACACCGGAACCAAGTGGAGGAGAGCCCAGTCACTGTGGGCAGTCCGGACAGGCCTGAGGCACCGCAAACAGCAGACACTCAGGCCAGCGCCCAACATCCGGAGCCCCAATTCAGGCGCTCTACAAGGGAGCGTAAACCACCAGAGAGACTTAACCTGTGATCCCAATAAGACTTTGGGGGGGAGGTGATGTCATGTATTCAACTGTCATCGTAATCCATGTATAAACTGACCTAAGTTGTACACCGTGAGAACACTGACCACTAGGTGGTGAACTTGAAGGAGACACTCCTAACCTGGACTTTCAGGTATAACAGGGGAAGTTCCACCCATCATCTCCACTTCAGTGCTGGCTAATAAAGGTTACTGGTCACAGAGTGACCTTCTCTCTAGTATGGGCCTCGTGTGCATTTGTACTGTATAGTAAGGACATATTAAGGTCAAGGAAGCTGAGCCGTTGTCAGTAGGTTTCCTCAAGCTTGACTGTCTTATAATATGTTCGGCCAAATCATCAACAGATTGTCCAGAGATGTGGATAGTGCTCCTTGTGACCTCGGCCCCTCTGTTGCTCTCCTCTCTGCTGCTCTCCATTCTGTTCTCCAGATCTGTGTGCTCCAGGTCTGTGTTGTACACCTCTCTCTTGTGCACCTGCTGATCCCACTACAGCATGACGTCACAGCCATGGATGGTGATTGTCTTCCTCATCCGATGTCCTCTCGAAATCTTCCATGGCATCCCCCCATTCTGATGTTGTTCATTGGAAAGGTTCCCAACTTCTCGAAAATCTCTACTGACAAACCAGCTGTAAGCATTCAGGCTTTATTGATATCGGACAATCTGAACTTTAAACAACCCCATGAAGTGCCGTTCAATCTCGCCTCCATTTCACTGGCGAGTTTTCTGAGCCCCAGGAAACCCATGCTGGAGGCGCAAAATTCAATTGCCTGTTTCATTCAATTCAAAATCACTTCATTACCATGTGCTAATGATGTAAACGGTTGTGCCTATTTTCCGACCCTTCTGCCTTAATGATCGTGTCAACTTCGGCGAGCAAATTACTCAGACGCAGCCAAACGCTCCTCCGTTGAACCACTGGAGGCGTGTTGCAGTCACGCTTGAAATTTCTGCAATTTTTACTTCCTGCCTGACCCCAGCCCACCCGTTTTTCGGGGTTAAAATTCCCCCTGATCTTTAATGTCACTGATAATACTTCTACAATTGGCAGTGAACAGGACCCAACATGTATAAAATCTATGAATATTTGTTTTACTTTCAAGTTACAAAAGGCTGAATATTAAATTAGAGCAGAATGCATGAAACATCCAGGAGGTAAATTATAATACTATCATCACAGCAGCGATAAAGTAACAGTTCAAAAACAGCTGAAAATTACCAGACTCGTAATTTTAAATTTAAGGTGGCTCTTAACAAATATTTGAAACTTATTTTTGTTTTAAACAAACACAGACTCAGTGATATTCCCTCCAGTCCTAACTTTGCTCATTTTGGCCTCATTTGGGCACTCCCTAATTAGCTATGTTTGTAAAAGGCCCTGGCACTGCCTCACAAATGAGGCAGCATTAAAGAATGGCTGAGGTAGGCTGCACCCAGCGGGCACTCTGGTTTCCAGTGAAATTCAGAAGCCTACTTTCTGCCTACAATGGATCTACTATGTAATGTAAAACTCACAGCACCACAGTGCATGTGCTGTTACCTACCACGTTTCTGCCTGTACAATGGCACTCTGCATTTCACTAGAAACCAGAGTGCTCTGTTGTGTGCAATCTGCCTCCGCCAGCACATACTAAAATCTACTTATTGATACAACTCTACCGACCTTCTTCGAATAGAATCTTTCTGTTTTTTTGTTTTGGCAGATGAATCTGTTTCCATGCATGTTATAACTTTGTCAGCCCTCGTGTCATACTGAGCTAACGCAGTATAAATTTGCATTCAGACACCTCTTTCTACCTGTCAGTGACATTAGGACAAGATTAGTAGTGAGGTGGTGTCATATTACAGATCTATGGCCAATTTTATGCAATTACTGATGTTAATAACATCTGAGATTGATTAAGCTTCCTTCAATCCTGATTTCACCCAACCAATAATGCACTTGAAGCTTCAAAGCTTTGGTTGCTTCCTGTGACAGACAGAATACTGACCAGAATATTTTAAGGAGGCTGTGTCTATTATTGATGTTTATGTTGATATGCTAAATTTCTGGAATTGCTTTAAGCCGCTTCGAGATAACACAGCCCTCAGGTTGCAAGTATGGATTTTGCTGGGTATCAGATTTAACCTATTTTCTCATAAACCACAAGCAACAATTCTTGTGGCTAAGATTTTGTGCTGGCAGGGAATTCTAATATTCTCTCTCATTCCCTTCCCCAGAGAAACACTCATGAATCTAGTACTTTGCTCAGTCAGCCTTGTAGCCCATCATCATTCAGTAGATAGAGTAAAGTTGAAAAAATATTTGAATACATTAAATTCATGACTTAATTCATCAGCTATGTATTTTCTATATGATCTTGTAAGTGATGAGACAACATTGAACACATTCAGAAACTGCACAGCAACACAAATATTAATGGGTACAGTAAGACACTTGAATATGCTAATAACCATACCCCAGAAATATTGAATATGAATGCAGGAAATTAAAATGTGGACTTATTGTTTATCTGAAAAAGTTGTGTTATGTTTCTGATTTTTTGTATTTTTCACTGCCCTGACATTTAGAAGGTTTCTTGGGAACTATTATCACCATAGTGCTGATCTGCCTAATGTGCTGTGCAACTTCACTATGGGAAATTTGTTCATGTAGCTATCTGTAACAATGAACATCCCTCTTCTATTCAGCCAAGAAAACAATGTCTAAAAGAGAATGCTAAATACTCGAGGAGCAGGAGTCCCTTACCTGACAAATAAGTCCCAATTTTCCAAGCCCCGGAAATTTGGGGTTGCACTTGCCCGTGGCGAATGGTGTACCTGTAAGAGAAGATGTTATGACTTCACCCTCACTAGAATGAGCTCCCTGTGCATGGAAAATATACATAGGATGTTAGGACTAAGTTAGGACTTAGTGCTAGTTGGGCCAATAAGTAGCTCTTAAACATCTGCAGCTGGTACTTAAAGGGGAAACACATGTGGCTGCATTTGGAGCTGCGGTACTCTGGAATTTGTGAGATGGTAGTCGCTGGAAACACACCAGCATTCATCATCATCATCATCATCATCATCATCATCATCATAGGCTGTCCCTCGAAGCGAGGATGACTTGCTTCCACACCAAAAAGGAATGAGTTCACAGGTGTTTCAATAAAGGACCTAATATTCTAGATCCCGAACGACATCTTGGAGGGTGGAAGATGCCTGTGGTTGGATTTTTTTAATGTGTGGCAGGCGTTGCACACACGGGCTTGACAGAGCTAGGTCTTGGTCCAGTGGCAAGGATTAACCAAGACGACTGGAGACCAGCTCTGCTGCATGGACCTAGTGCAAACACATATAGCAGTGTGGGCTGGTCCGTGCTGCCCCTAGGCCCTTGCCTCATCTAGGCCCCAAACTTACGCCTCTCCTGGGCACCGGTCACTTCCATCTACAAATTCTTGCCGCTTCTTCGTCCCTCCTGCTGTGCCTGCCCGCACTGCAATCACCGACCGGACTTCGCAGCCATCGCCCTCGAGCAGTGGTATGCCGCCGCACGCTGCTCCCTCTGATGGCCCTGGCCTGCTGATGGTCTTGCAGGCCGGGACTACAGCGATTTCCGGGCTGGGCCAGGCCACCGCATGCTGCTCCCTCTAATGCAGCCTTTCACCAGCATTCACCCCAACGGACAATAACAAGGGGACACGGGATGAAGATCAGAAGAGAGTAGGTGAATAATCAGATCAGATATAACTGTTTCACGTAGAGGGTTGTGAATGTTTGGAATGGACTCTTCTGGCACTTTTAATTGCTCCTTGATCAATGTTGATAACATCAGTAATTTTAAGAGGGAGTTATTTGGTGAGAAAATCATTTGAGGGATATAGATACTGTACATTCTGTTTTTGAATTCTGCCACTGGTCAGATGGACCAAATGATCTGTTCCCGTCCTTTGAATTCAATATTCCTATGATGCATTGGAGGTCAGGATAAGAGAAGTGCGCAAAGGAGGATCTCCCTCTTCGTGGCAGAAGGCCACAACCTAAAAATAGAGGCTCAAGCTGTGTATGAAGAAATCGCTTGGCAAGTTAATACTGTCAGGCAGATCTGGGCAAATATAAAGAAGAAGTTCTGAATGGACCAGAGATGCCAAGGTAAGCACTCTTCCTTCATAGAAAGCATGGTCTCAAATATAATTGTCCATTTGTTGGACCCTCAGTGAAGACAGCCGTGAAGGTACCACACTGTATGATCCCCTTGTTGTTATCCACCTTCGTTCTACAGGAGCTTGACACACTGATATTTGGGGGTGCAATTTCCATGTACAGAGCTATTCAGGGTCATCTTCAAAAAGGAAAAGTAACAAATAAATGAATGAGAGAAGTCCGGGCAAGGGAGGAATGTACTCAGGCCACAGAATACAGTTTCTATCGCTGATCCACAAGCTAACATGTTCATCAGTGTGCTTTGATTAGAAGCCAAGGCAACCCACAGGGCACAAACACAGATAGTGAGACAGCCCTACTGCAGCAGCTGACTATATAATAGGAAATAATAGTTAAGATGAGACGGGCAGAGACAGTGGCACCGCAGTACAAGAACCCGACAGAACAGTGCAACATACACTTGCCCCTGGCACCAACACAGATACTAGCAGACGGATGTTAATGAGTTGGAGGAAGAGGAACTGGTGAAGCACAACGCATAAGTGTAGAGGAGCAAATAGAAGTGCCAGGAGAGAACATAATAAGAACATAAGAACATAAGAATTAGGAACAGGAGTAGGCCATCTAGCCCCTCGAGCCTGCTCCGCCATTCAAAAAGATCATGGCTGATCTGGCCGTGGACTCAGCTCCACTTACCCGCCCGCTCCCCATAACCCTTAATTCCCTTATTGGTTAAAAATCTATCTATCTGTGATTTGAATACATTCAATGAGCTAGCCTCAACTGCTTCCTTGGGCAGAGAATTCCACAGATTCACAACCTTCTGGGAGAATAAATTCCTTCTCAACTCGGTTTTAAATTGGCTCCCCCGTAATTTGAGGCTGTGCCCCCTAGTTCTAGTCTCCCCGACCAGTGGAAACAACCTCTCTGCCTCTATCTTGTCTATCCCTTTCATTATTTTAAATATTTCTATAAGATCACCCCTCATCCTTCTGAACTCCAACGAGTAAAGACCCAGTCTACTCAATCTATCATCATAAGGTAACCCCCTCATCTCCGGAATCAGCCTAGTGAATTGTCTCTGTACCCCCTCTAAGGCTAGTATATCCTTCCTTAAGTAAGGTGACCAAAACTGCATGCAATACTCCAGGTGCGGCCTCACCAATACCCTGTACAGTTGCAGCAGGACCTCCCTGCTTTTGTACTCCATCCCTCTCGCAATGAAGACCAACATTCCATTTGCCTTCCTGATTACCTGCTGCACCTGCAAACTAACTTTTTGGGATTCATGCACAAGGACCCCCAGGTCCCTCTGCACCGCAGCATGTTGTAATTTCTCCCCATTCAAATAATATTTCCTTTTAATGTTTTTTTTTCCAAGGTGGATGACCTCACATTTTCCGACATTGTATTCCATCTGCCAAATCTTAACCCATTCGCTTAACCTATCTAAATCGCTTTGCAGCCTCTCTGTGTCCTCTATACAACCCGCTTTCCCACTAATCTTTGTGTCATCTGCAAATTTTGTTGCACTACACTCTGTCCCCTCTTCCAGGTCATCTATGTATATTATAAATAGTTGTGGTCCCAGCAACGATCCCTGTGGCACACCACTAACCACCGATTTCCAACCCGAAAAGGACCCATTTATCCCGACTCTCTGCTTTCTGTTAGCCAGCCATTGAGGATATAACGAGTATGGTGGATAGAGGTGTACCTTTATCTTCTGCAGTAACCTTTTGTGTGGCACCTTATCGAATGACTTTTGGAAATCCATCGGTACACCTCTATCCACCATGCTCGTTATATCCTCAAAGAATTCCAGTAAATTAGTTAAACATGATTTCCCCTTCATGAATCCATGTTGCGTCTGTTTGATTGCACTATTCCTGTCTAGATGTCCTGCTATTTCTTCCTTAATGATAGCTTCAAGCATTTTCCCCACTACAGATGTTAAACTAACCGGCCTATAGTTACCTGCCATTTGTCTGCCCCCTTTTTTAAACAGAGGTGTTACATTAACTGCTTTCCAATCCACTGGTACCTCCCCAGAGTCCAGAGAATTTTGGTAGATTTTAACGAATGCATCTGCTATAACTTCTGCCATCTCTTTTAATACCCTGGGATGCATTTCATCAGGCCAGGGGACTTGTCTACCTTGAGTTCCATTAGCCTGTCCAGCACTACCTCCCTAGTGATAGTGATTGTCTCAAGGTCCTCCCTTCCCACATTCCCGTGACCAGCAATTTTTGGCATGGTTTTTGTGTCTTCCACTGTGAAGACCGAAGCAAAATAATTGTTTAAGGTCTCAGCCATTTCCACATTTCCCATTATTAAATCCCCCTTCTCATCTTCTAAGGGACCAACATTTACTTTAGTCACTCTCTTCCGTTTTTTATATTGGTAAAAGCTTTTACTATCTGTTTTTATGTTTTGCACAAGTTTACTTTCGTAATCTATCTTTCCTTTCTTTATTGCTTTCTTAGTCATTCTTTGCTGTCGTTTAAAATTTTCCCAATCTTCTAGTTTCCCACTAACCTTGGCCACCTTATACGCATTGGTTTTTAATTTGATACTCTCCTTTATTTCCTTGCTTATCCACGGCTGGTTATCCCTTCTCTTACCGCCCTTCTTTTTCACTGGAATATATTTTTGTTGAGCACTATGAAAGAGCTCCTCCACTGTTCCTCAATTGTGCCACCGTTTAGTCTGTGTTTCCAGTCTACTTTAGCTAACTCTGCTCTCATCCCACTGTAGTCCCCTTTGTTTCAGCATAGTACGCTCATTTGAGACACTACTTCCTCACCCTCAATCTGAATTACAAATTCAACCATACTGTGATCACTCATTCCGAGAGGATCTTTTACTAGGAGATCGTTTATTATTCCTGTCTCATTACACAGGACCAGATCTAAGATAGCTTGCTCCCTTGTAGGTTCTGTAACATACTGTTCTGAGAAACAAGCCCGTATGCATTCTATGAATTCCTCCTCCAGACTACCCCGTGCGATTTGATTTGACCAATCGATATGTAGTTAAAATCCCCCATGATTACTGCCGTTCCTTTTTCACATGCCTCTATTATTCCCTTGATTATTGTCCGCCCCACCGTGAAGTTATTATTTGGGGGTCTATAAACTACGCTCACCAGTGACTTTTTCCCCTTACTATCTCTAATCTCCACCCACAATGATTCAACATTTTGTTCATTAGAGCCAATATCATCTCTCACAACTGCCCTGATATCATCCTTTATTAACAGAGCTACCCCACCTCCTTTCCCTTCTTGTCTATCCTTCCGAGAGAAAGAGGAACATCCAGTCAAGCTGTGACCCTTGGCTGTTTTCTAGGACTAAAGGCAAGAAATTGGTATCTAACTGGATCTGCCTTCAGAAGGGAGTGAATGCAGGACCAGAAGATTCCCAAAGCATCTGTCAAAGAATGTACAGCTGTGCATCTCTGACATCTTAGCAGTCTTTTTAAGAAAGAAAGGAGACAGAAAGCAGGAAACTATAGACCAGTTAGCCTAACATCTGTCATTGGAAAAATGCCGGAATCCATTATTAAGGAAGCAGTAGCAGGACATTTAGAAAATCATAATACAGTCAAGCAGAGTCAGCATGATTTTATGAAAGGGAAATCATGTTTGACAAATTTGCTGAAATTCGTTGAGGATGTAATGAGCAGGGTAGATAAAGGGGAACCAGTAGATAAAGTGCCACATAAAAGGTTACTGCACAAGAAAAGAGCTCATGGGGTTGGGGGTAATATATTAGCCTGGATAGAGGATTGGCTAACTAACAGATTACAGAGAGTAGGGGTAAATGGGTAATTTTCAGGTTGACAAACTGTAACTAGTGGGGTACCACAGGAAACAGTCAATATTAATGACTTGGATGAAGGGACTGAGTGTAATGTAACCAAATTTGCTGATGATTCAAAGATAGGTGGGAAAGCAAGTCGTGAGGAGGACACAAAGAATCTGAAAAGGGATATAGACAGGCAAGATGAGTGGGCAAAAATTTGGCAGATGGAGTATAATGTGGGGAACTGTGAGATTATCCACTTTGGTAGGGAAAATAAAAAAGCAAATTATTATTTTAATGGGGAGAGATTACAAAATGCTGTGGTACAGAGGGATCTGGGGGTCCTGAGGCATGAAACACAAAAAGTTAGCATGCAGGTATAGCAAGTAATTAGGAAAGCAAATGGAATGTCCATTGCAAGGGGAATGGAGTATACAAGTAGGGAAGTCCTGCTACAACTGTACAGGGTGTTGGTGAGACCACACCTGGAGTACTGCATACAGTTTTGGTTTCCTTATTTAAGGAGGGATATAATTGCATTGGAAGGAGTTCAGAGAAGGTTCACAAGGTTGATTCGTGAAATGAAGGGTTTGTCATATGAAAAAAGGTTGAGCAGGTTGGGCCTCTACTCATTGGAGTTTAGAAGAATGAGAGGTGATCTTAATAAAACATATAAGATTCTGAGGGGGCTTGACAGGGTAGATGCAGAGGGGATGCTTTCCCTCATGGGGGAATCTAGAACTGGGGGCATAGTTTTAGAATAAGGGCCGCCCATTTAAAACTAAGATGAGGAGGAATTTCTTCTCTCAGAGGGTCGTGACTCTTTCAAATTCTCTACCCCAGAGAGCTGTGGAGGCTGGGTCATTGAATATATTTAAGGTGGATAGAAAAATTGTTGAACTATAAGAGAGTCGAGGGTTATGGGGAGTGGGCAGGGAAGTAGATTTGAGACCAAGATCAAATCAGCCATGATCTTATTGAATGGCGGAGCATGCTCAAGGGGCCAAATGGCCTACTCCTGCTCCTATTTCTTATGTTCTTATGTCTTGCAGGAGGGATTTACTCAAATTGATACAATAGAGGGAACCACATCTTCATGGTCATGTGCAGAAGAATCTCAAAGCAGTGAGAGACCGAGCAGAGCATAGGGTTCGCTCCTGAACACTGTAATTGGTGTAACTGAGGGCTTAGGCATCTAGTTAAAAGAGTCTGTCAGTGTCAAGATTGGGTAATCATTTAAGAAACAGCAGTGACAATGAGCTTCACCTTATCAGAGCGAACCTAAGGACATATCATCATCATCATCATCATCATTGGCAGTCCCTCGGAATCGAGGAAGGCTTGCTTCCACTCTTAGAATGAGTCCTTAGGTGGCTGAATAGTCCAATGCGAGAGCCACACTCCCTGCCACAGGTGGGACAGACAGTCATTGAGGGTAAGAGAGGGTGGGACAGGTTTGCCGCGCGTTCCTTCTGCAGTCTGCGCTCGTCTTCCGCATGCACTCGTCGTCAAGTCTTGAGGCGCTTAGCACCCTCCCGGATCCTCCTCCTCCACTCAGGGCGGTCTTTGGCCAGGGACACCCAGGAGTCGGTGATGATGCTGCACTTTACCAGGGAGGCTTTGAGGGTGTCCTTATAATGTTTCCTCTGTCCACCTTTGGCTCATTTGCCATGAAGGAGTTCCGAGTAGAGTGCTTGTTTCGGGAGTTTCCTGTCTGGCATGCAGACGACGTGGCCCGCCCAGCAGGGCTGATCAAGTGTAGTCATTGCTTCAATGCTGGGGATGTTGGCCTGGTCGAGGACACTAATGTTAGTGCATCTGATCTGCCAGGGAATTTGTAGGATCTTGTGGAGGCATCATTGGTGGTATTTCTCCAGCAACTGAGGTGCCTACTATACATGGTCCATGTTTCTGAGCCATACAGAAGGCATACCATGGAAGGATCCCATGAAAAATCTTACTTTTAAAGAGATGGGACAAATACCCATCCAGCCAGGACCCTTAAAGGATTGTAGAGTTGTCAGAGAGTGAGCAGGCAATGGCAGCCATAGCACTCATGCCCTTATAAGTTCATCCTCTTCATCAAGGTCATATAGTGCAATTGGAATTTTGAAAATGATTCCCATCCTCCTACCTTGGGACAACAATTGGGACACCAGGACTGCAGGCAAGTGAGGCTTTCAGAATTTCCCCCTTCTGTTGAAGTGAGCAAAGATAGGGGGCGAGAAGTTTGTTGACTTAGCACCACCTGTTGGTGCCGGAGAGGGACGCTAATGGGCCGCTAAGCACCTACCGCCCGAGCCCAGTGCTACAACAGCCTGCCGTGAATATCATTGGTGGGTCAGCGGCGGCGCTGTCATTTAGTGCTGTGCCCTCTAGCACCACCCATTTGGTGATGTCACGCACGTGCAATGCCCTCTCAGTACCACGTTCACCAACTTGACTGCTTTCGCCTACCGTAGCGCCTGACGCTACTCCAAAAAGCAGGCGCTGCAATGAGGATCCCAGGGCGACCAGGTAAGTGTTCAGATTACACTTTATTTACAGTTACTGACCTTTCTGACCTGTAGAAGACTGTTGCCAATGTTTCTTCCATTTCCTTGCAGTTTTGCCTGGTCTGCCTTACCTCCTCTTTAGGCGCTAGAAAGCCAGTATCCTAGCGCCTCAACTTCAGTAGTGCTCCTGCGCTACCACCCCATTAGTGCCTTAAAAGGAGTGTGGAACACTGCAGTTAGTGTTCCACCCCCCTCTGGGGCACTAAAAATGAATATACCGGCTTGAGGCAGTAAACATCGCCCGGCGCTAAAGTTAACGACCAGGCGGTGTCACCACCTCCAACCGAGCTATAACGAATTTTTAGCCCAGGGTGTTCACAAATGTGAAAGGCCTTCACTTTAGGTAGCCAGAAATGCTCTAGAAAGAAAGACTTGCATTTATATAGCGCCTTTCATGACCACCGAACTTCTCGAAGCACTTTACAGCCAATGAAGTACTTTTGGAGTGTAGTCACTGTTGTAATATAGGTCAAAAAGAAATTCTTTCTGAAAGCATTGTAAATTAAACCAACACAAGCCAGCTATGAAATAAGTTCAAAGCAGGCCAGGCCACTTTCAAATAGATGCGCCTATTTCATATGGGCAAGCAACTTGCTGTGGGTGGAACCACTTGTCTGAAATGGAAGAAAAATAAGCATGGGACCTTATTACCATAATTACCATGTGTAAATAGGGGGACCTGCAGTGAGGCCTACCTTGTGTACTAGGAACAGAGCCATCAGAACATCAGGTGTATGATGACTGAACATTTACCCCATAGAAAATCCTTTCCAAATGTTTTCAGTCCAACATTCTTGAAGATTTAAGTCTGTGTTAGTATGAAATGACAGTATGTGTGTTTTGGGGAGGAAGTTTATTAATTTCATGTATTTTCTGTTTTGTTATGCTCATCAGGTTGAGGAAACCAGTGTAGGGAAAGGGCCATTTTTTAAACTTGGGCATCCATTATTTGCATGGATTCCCAGGTCAAGTGAAGCATGGCCAGCTACAGAGTAAAGTTCCCTTAATTCTAGTCAAAACAGATTGTAAGAACTTCTGCAAATATGTAAAAAGAGAGTAGCAAATGTAAGTGTTGGTCCCTTAGAGGCTGAGAGAGGAGAAATTATAATGGGGAACAAGGAAATGGCAGAGATTTTAAGCAAATATTTTGTCTTCACAGTAGAAGACACAAAAAGCATACCAAAATTAGAGAGGATCCAAGGGGCTAATGAGAGTGAGGAACTTAAAGTAATTAATATCAATAGAGAAAAGCCAACAAATCCCCTGGCCTACATCCAGTTTGGGTCTCCTTATCTGAGAAAGGACATATAGGCCTTAGCGGCAGTGCAACAAAGATTCACTACATTCATCCCTGGGATGAGAGGGTAGTCCGATGAGGAGATTGGGCCTATATTCTCTGGAGTTTAGATTCTGAGGGGGATTGACAGGATAGATGCTGAAAGGTTGTTTCTCCTGGCTGGAGAGTCTAGAACTAGGGGGCAAAGTCTCAGGATAAGGGGTTGGCCATTTAAGACTGAGACGAGGAAGAATTTCTTCACTCAGAAGGATGTGAATCTTTGAAATTATCTACTCCAAAGGGGTGTGGATGCTGAGTTGTTGAATATATTCAAGGCTCAGATAGATGTATTTTTGGACTCTAGGGGAATCAAGCGATATGGGGACCGGGTGGGAAAGTGGAGTTGAGATCGAAGATCAGCCATGATCTTATTGAATGGCAGGGCAGGGTCAAAGGGCTGTATGGCCTACACCTGCTCCTAATTCTTATGTTCTTATTCTAGGGTTCTAAAAGAGGTGGCTGCAGAGATCGTCGATATATTATTTGTGATCTTTCAAAATTCCCTACAGTCTAGAATGGCCCCAGCAGATTAGAAGGTAGAAAATGTAAGCCTGCTATTCAAGAAAGGAGAGAGAAGGAAAACAGGGAACTACAGGCCAGTTATACTGACATCAGTTTTCAGGAAAATGTTGGTATCCATTATTAAGGAAGTGATAACAGGGCATTTAGAAAATCATGATATGATTAGGCAGAGTCAACATGGAAATCACGTTTAATACATTTATTAGAGTTTTTGAGGATGTAACTAGCTGGATAGATAAAGGGGAAGCAGTGGATGTAGTATATTTGGACTTCCAAAAGGCATTTGATAAGGTGCCACATGAAAGGTTGTACACAAGATAATGGCTTATGTGCCTGGGGGTAATATATTAGCATGGATAGAGGAGTGGTTAATGGACAGAAAATAGAGAGTAGGGATAAACGGCTCATTTTCAGGTTGGCAGTCTATAACTAGTGGGATGTTGCAACAATCAGTGCTGGGGTCTCAGCTACTTACTATTTATATTAATGAATTAGATGAAGGGACCGAGTGTAATGTATCCAAGTTTGCTGATGATACAAAGCTAGGTGGGAAAGTAAACTGTGAGTAGGATACAAAGAGTCTGCAAAGAAATATAGACAGGTTAAGCGATTGGGAAATAAGGTGGCAGATGGAGTATAATGTGGGGGAATGTGAGGTTATTCACGTTGGTAGGAAGAATAGAAAAACAGAATATTTTTTAAATGGTGAGAAACTATTAAATGTTGGTGTTCAGAGAGATTTAGGTGTCCTTGTACAGAAAACACAGAAAGTTAGCAGGCAGGTACAGCAAGTAATTAGGAAGGAAAATGGCATGTTGGCCTTTATTGCAAGGGAGTTGGAATACAAGAGTAAGGAAGTCTTACTACAATTGTAGAGGGAAAAACCTACTGGACCTCATCCTCACGAATCTACCTGTCGCAGATACATCTGTCCATGACAGCATTGATAACAGTGATCACTGCACAGTCATTTTGGAGACCAAGTCCCATCTTCACACTGAAGACACCCTCCATCATGTTGTATGGCACTAACACCGTGCTAAATGGGATAGATTTGGAACAGCTCAAAACTGGGCATCCATGAGATGCTGTGGGCCATCCACAGCAGCAGAATTGTATTCCATTACAGTCTGTAACCTCATGTCCCATCATATCCCTCACTCTACCATATCCATCAAGCCAGGTGACCAACCCTGTTCAATGAGGAGTGCAGCAGAGCATGTCTGGAGCAGCACCAGGTGTACATAAAAATGAGGTACCAACCTGGGGAAGCTGCAACACAGAACTACAGGCATGCTAAGCAATGGAAGCAGCATGCCATTAACAGAGCAAAGCAATCTCACAATCAACGAATCAGATCAAAACTCTGCAGTCCTGCCACGTCCAGTCATGAATAGTGGTGGACAATTAAACAACTAACGGGAGGAGGAGGCTCCATGAATGTCCCCATCCTTAATGATGGTGGAGCCCAGCACGTGAGTGTAAAAGACAAGGCTGAAGCGTTTGCAACTATCTTCAGCCAGAAGTGCCGAGTGGATGATCCATATCGGCCTCCTCCTGAGGTCCCCACCCTCACTGAAGCCAGTCTTCAGCCAATTCGATTCACTCCACGTGATATCAAGAAGCGGCTGAGTGCACTGGATACAGAAAAGGCTATGGGCCTCGCAGCATCCGGCTGTCGTGCTGAAGACTTGTGCTTCACAACTAGCCGTACCTCTAGCTAAAATGTTCCAGTACAGCTACAACACTGACATCTTCCCGACAATGTGGAAAATTGCCACGGTATGTCCTGTCCACGAAAAGCAGGACAAATCCAATCTGGCAATTACCGCCCCATCAGTATACTCTCAATCATCATCAAAGTGATGGAAGGTGTCGTCGACAGTGTTATCAAGTGGCACTTACTCACCAATAACCTGCTCACCGATGCTCAGTTTGGGTTCCACCAGGACCACTCAGCTCCAGACCTCATTACAGCCTTATTCCAAACATGGACAAAAGAGCTGAATTCTAGAGGTGAGGTGAGAGTGACTGCCCTTAACATCAAGGCAGCATTTGACAGAGTGTGCCATCAAGGAGCCCTAGTAAAATTGAAGTTAATGGGAATCAGGGAGGAAACTTTCCACTGGCTGGAGTCATACCTAACACAAAGGAAGATGGTTGTGGTGGTTGGAGGTCAATCATCCCAGCCCCAGGATAATTCTGCAAGAGTTCCTCAGGGTAGTGTCCTAGGCCCAACCATCTTCAGCTGCTTCATCAATGACATTCCCTCCATCACAAGGTCAGATGTTCGCTGATGACTGCAGTGTTCAGTTCCATGTGCAACTCAGATAATGGAGCAGTCCATGTCTGGATGCAGCAAGACATGGAAGACATTCAGGCTTGGGCTGATAAGTAGTAAGTATCATTCACACCACACAAATGCCAGGCAATGACTTTCTCCAACAAGCGAGAGTCTAACTACCGCCCCTTGACATTCAATGGCATTACCATCACCGAATCTCCCACCATCAACATTTGGGGGTCACCATTGACCAGGAACTTAACTGGACCAGCCACATAAATACTGTGGCTATAAGAGCAGGTCAGAGGCTGGGTATTCTGCAGCGAGTGTCTCACCTCTTGATTCCCCAAAGCCTTTCCACCATCTACAAGGCACAAGTCAGGAGTGTGATGGAATACTCTCAACTTGCCTGGATGAGTGCAGCTTCAACAGCAATCAAGAAGCTCGACACCATCCAGAACAATGCAGCCCGTTTATTGGCACCTCATCCACCACCTTCAACATTTACTCCCTCCACCACTGTGGTTGCCTTGTGTACCATCGACAAGATGCACTGCAGCAACTCACCAAGGCTTCTTCAGCAACACCTCCCAAACACATGGCCTCTACCACCTGGAAGGCCAAGGGCAGCAGGCGCATGGAAACACCATCACCTGCAAGTTCACTTCCAAGTCACACACCATCCTGACTTGGAAATGTATCGCTGTTCCTTCATTGTCGCTGGGTCAAAATCCTGGAACTCCCTCCTTAACATCACTGTGGGAGTTCCTTCACTGCAGCAGTTCAAGAAGGCGGCTCACCACCACCTACTCAAGGGCAATTAGGGATGGGCAATAAATGCTTATCTATGAATAAATATTTATTCACAACTAAATTAATAAATAAATATCGTTGCCAGCGACACCTACATCCCAGAATGAATTTAAAAAGAACACAGTTCCAAAATATTTGTACATGCTCACTTTTAAAATTCTATTTGTTCATGATAGCATACTTTGCAAAAATAATTAATTACGATGAGTTAACATTAACAGTCTCGGCAGTATTATAATTGTTGTTTCTGATTATACAATAAATACCTGGCAATATTCCAGAAAGAGGAAATGAAGGTTGGATGCTGCGGTGGTACAAATTGTGTTAGTTATGAAATACAGTTTGTGGCTTGAATAGAAACGGTGTATAAGCTGACTCTCCCATGTGTTTGTAATTGGAAAAGAGAGGTAGTATTTATTCACACTATAGTCATACAGGATATCGTCTGCTTAAACTATCCCTTTGCTCAAAGAAATGGTAGGCACCTGCCAGCACTGCCCTTATGAATTGATCTGCAGTTCTCAAAGGAACAATAGAGAGACCCTGCTAAATGAAAGGATCGTTCAGAATACATCACTGACAGATTACGAATAGTGTTTGAGTGAATCTGATAACATTTCCCAGAATTTTTTGCTAATGATGTTCTTGTTATGTTCATCCTTTGCCAGCTTGTTATTGTTTTTGCTCCCGATAATCTCTGGGGCTCACAAGAAGCCACTAAAGGAGGCTGGGGAGCTGTATCCTCAGTGAAAACACAGCACGGTGAAATAAGCAATACAGTGCTCAAGAAAGCTTGAACTGCCATCATTTGCATTGCCTGCTAAAAGTGAGGCGATAAAACCACTTTACTGGCACATACCCGACTGCATAGTGATTTTATTTCATAATGAACTCTGTGCTGTGACTTAACAGCTGTCACATTGGGACTGAGGAATGGAATGAAAGACTGATGCAATACAGCCGTGAGGACGCAAAAACATCACCTGGGCTTCAGGGAGTCCCACCGTTACCAACTGCTGAGCACTTTCTCTTCATTTCATAAATGCCTGTTAGTATGGAGAATGGAGAAAAGCAGATGTACTGACTAAGCAGATTTCACAAGCTGCTGAACCTGGAGTGCTGCTTCACTGCAGGATTCTGGAGATGAAAAACCGGACAATAGCTGGATTTTCTGTCACCAAATGTTCTGCGTTTCAATTTTTAAAAAAGCGGGTAAGAAGATTTAATTTTTATTTCAATTCATGTTTATTATACTGCAGTTCCCTTGAAAGAGCAATTATCTCAATATCATAGCTTTAATTTGACAGCTAAGGCACTGGATCAGAATAACTGGGTTAAATATAAATGTCAAGGGATAGAGTTACTATTAGACTCAGTTGTCAGTTAAAATTAAGGATGTATTTTTTTTAAATTAAACCTCCAAAATAGTTTTTCAATATTATTATTGGGAACTATGTTTTGTACAATTTGATTTTCCTTGTGAAATCTTCCATATTACAACTTCTGAATATTAGAACCACTTCATTTTATGCAATTTATTTACTAGGATTTTGCGGTTCTAATTACGTTTCAGCTTTAGTGATAACTTCATAACCCAATGTCGCCTTTCGCAGCAGCGAAAATGAAAATGACAATTAACTGTATTTTAATTTCACTGAATGGCCTGTGTACTGTAATATGCTTCAGTACTTGATTAAAAAGAAACATATTGTATTAAAATCGAACAATGCCTTATTGATGACTCGTGCAAAAGATCTCACCGAGTACACTTGCATTCAATATACTCTTTTCCTGTCTGTCTTTCTTTATATTTTTATATATTCAATGATCTTCCAGGTTCATGTGATTGAGTTTCAGACTAATGCATATAACTGTAAGAATTTCATTTGTAATTTTTTTTAAAGCCCATGTATAAATACCTACTGGATGTCTAGTTACCTCTCTGAACTTCATATTCATAAACTATGAATTAACTGCACTCCGATCTATGAATAAAATATTCAAATGGTTTGTTTTAAGGCACAACTTTCATGTCGTTGCTTGAGTCTACTGACTCATATTTCAGATGAAAGCACCATTGTCATTTGCACATGTTTGTATGAATGAATGTTGTAAAGACTAATCAGATTGGTATCCAGCCCAATTATAGTCCGTCACTGTAGATCTTTCTTGTTGTCTTTGACCTGAACCCTAATTTCTAGCGTCAAATAGCATTGGGTGCTTGCGGCTAAGGAGTCAGTTCAGCGCAGAATCAATAAATTACCCAGTGTGGTGCTGCACCCGTAATAATAAAGAGAATTATACCTATTAACAGGCATGTTTTTCTATATCAGCACTAGCATTTAAAAGCAAAGAGGGAGACAAGGGCACTCTTACTTAAAATTATATCTTAGGTGACTTTGCAACATTTATACACACTTATGCTAATCTAAGTAAAATCTCATTCTTACCATAATAGTATATAGTTACATTGATTTAATAAAGAATTTCATACTACAAAAATATTTTTCAACATATACTGTAGCTGTGCTTTGTAATGGAAATGTTACATATGCCTAGTAAGTATCATCCTGACTGTTTGGTTTCCAGGAATATTAAAATGTGCTCTCTGTACTCTGGCCACATTTTCTATAATGTCGGCAACAGCTACAAAGCACATCTCAATCCCTCTGATGTTCCTGACTAAAAGCACATCTTTGAACTTAAAGATTTAAGCAGCAGATGCATTCATTGATTACAAATAATGTGTAAAATGCCAGGATCACGTGTGCTGCCTGCCAACATAAATCAGGCTTGGCTACAATCACTCTTCCACTAGTTAAACTCTCAAGAGCAGGTTGTGTTTTTATATTAAGAGCCCAATTGCATGTCAAGTCTTGGAAAGAAAATTAAAATGAGTAGTGCTCAAGGGAACCTGCCACTTGCAGACAAGGTGAGGATCTACAGGTGATGAGAACAGGTAGAAAGCCCCATGTAATGCTGCACAATACTGCATGTAAGATCCTAGTTGGCATCTTTGATGTTCCTACATGACAAATTCCTGTCTTGAGTTGTATAGGAAGGGTTGGGAAACCCCCGGTGGAGGCAAGGCACTTCCCCACAGGGACAAAGGAAACATCATCAAGTAATGTACTTTTATTTAAATCCGTATGCCCGCTCAGGTGGGTGCAAAAGATCCCATGGCTCTTTTTCAAAGAATAGCAGGGACGTTCTCCCAGGTGTCCTCAACAAAATTTATCCCTCAACCAACATCAAAAAATAGATTAACTGCTAATGGTCTCATTGTTGTTTATTGGGATCTTGCTGTGCACAAATTGGTTGCTTTGCTTTTCCTACATTACAGTGGGAACTACATTTCAAAAGGACTTTACCTGCTGTAAAGTACTTTGGGATTTCCTGAGGCTGTGAAAGGCACTATATAAATGCAAGTTCTTCTTCCTTCTTTTGGGTCACTCCCATCCATTGCCGAATGATTAGCCTGAGAACAACATTAAAAAAGACGTATATGCAGGTTGTCAATTCGCCCTTCTAACTGAGAAGCCCTGGGAAACCTAAAAACTGGGAAGGCAGGAATAAAACATAAATGTATAACGAGCAATTAATGCGATATCACACGTTTTATACTATCGCCCAAAGTCAAAATGACCTCCCTTATTCAGAAAGGAAGTAGACAGATTGTTGATTTAGTAAGATGTTAAGGGATGTGTGTTTGGCACCAAAATATAAAGAACTTGAAAAAATCCTGAACATCATGGACCTAAACAATAGTGCAGCTCGATGGTTACATAGTCTTATCTCCTTCTTACCATTGTAATTCCTTTTGCTGGCATCATGCATATGGATGTTGGAGATTAATTTAATGCATTGTTATCTACTGTGTAATATTGTGATTTTTATATTAAATACTGCAGCTTTGTGGTATCATTTCTGTACTGGTAATGACTCTACATTGTTTCTGAGACTGTGATTGCCCTATGCAGGTGAGGAGATGGATCAGGAGCCCAAAGGTCAATGTGGACAAACGTCAGCACACACATTTGAACAACTCTGATGCCTTTGTGAAGGCCACATCACTAAAAGATGCGGAACCAGAGTTAAGATGCCAATCTACATGTCAAGAATGCCATGTTTGTCACGTAATGGCTAATACTCAGGATATCGAGGTTGGAACCCAGGCAAATGGCAGCAGTTGCAAAGTAAGCCCGTCAATCGGAATAAATTATCATTTTATTGACACACTTTCTACAAACAGCTTTATATTTATTATACTGTAGCACTAGGTGTTCCATATTTGTCTCTAACAACTGAAACGTGACAACAGGCCTTTGGAAATCTGGCCCTTTGATTGGATCGCTCCGATTTGTATGCCCAATGAAATAAAAATCCAATTGACTGATTTGAATCCATTTGAATCTAAAGAGGCAGGCCTTATCTGCCACATTGAGCCACCCCTGAGTATAAAGGCTTGAGCACCTAACTCCTTATTATTAAAATGTATATGTATTACAGTGATAGATGCCATCTGATGATTGCATCAGATACATTTTAAAAGAACCATACCACATTGGACTGTGAAGCTCTCAATTTTGTAGACGTTTAGTGTTGTGACTTATTCTCCCCGATTTTTAAATTAAGCCGAGACACAGATTTAAAACCATACTGAGCCTGCTGTTCATCCATTGAGAAAATTAACTAAAGCACAATAAACAGATCATTGCAAAAATAATGGGCTAGAAATTGTGTAGCGCCCCGTTTGGGGCGATGACATTTGCGGGAGCGTAAAAGTATCGCCGGGCGCTATGCAATTGAATCCGACGGGTACTTCCGGTTTAGCGCTCCAAGAGGGAAGTGGAGCAAGGAATCAAGCACTATCACTTCGCTTGGAGCGCTAAATGGAGCAAGAGGGGCGAGAGCTGCGGAGCACTGCACAATGTCCCATGCAGCGCTGCCCGCTTCACAGGCTCCTTCTGTCCCTTAAAGGGAAGGGCTAATGCTCAGGTCATTGGAGACTGAGGCTGGGAATGGTCGTCGACGGCACCTGCGATCCACGAAGAGCAGCCCCAACCACTCTCAGAGAGTGCAAGGCTGATCAATCGTGGGATCGAACAAATTCAAAAAACAGCACACTGGGGTGATAATAACATTTTGGCCTACCTGACCAGCAATGCCTTTAATTAGCGCTCCCCAAGCGGCCGGCCGAGGTGACAACGCCTCCTCCTGCTGCCGTTATTGACGCCTGGCGATGCTACAGGGGATAGAAGCAAATTTTACATCCGGGGCACTAAAGGGACACTGCGCACCAGATGACATCACGATCTCTGGGGCGCAGGAGATTGAGGCAGTAATTTTTAGCACCAGCGCTAATCAGCCAACCAAATTTACGAGTGTCGGTAATTTCACCACGCCGGTCAGTAAGCTTTTAGCGCCCCGTTAAAACCTCCCCGGAGGCGCTAATGGAAGGCGCAAAGGAGGCCAATTTCTCCCCAATACCTTTAATTTAATTGCAATAAGTATAATTCATTGCATTTCCTCCTGTAATTATATCATATATAGTGAGCAGTATTACATTGTAATAAAGCGCAGTACAATAAAACGCATTAATAATCTTTAGTCAAAGTCACTAGGCATTGCCATCCTTCCATATCTTCACCTATCAAATGCAGCCAGTATATTAACAGCTGCCACCAGCACAGAAGTAGCTGCACAATTTAAAACTGTCCCCAATATAACAGCTTATATATTATTAAAAATATATAATAGTTCTCAGGAAATCAGTTCACAGCTGTGTTCTAACCTTTGGAACCAAATGAAAATTACAAAATGTTTAAACTTTTTTCTTAGGGTACAATTTGGTAATCCCTCCTGGGTATCCATTATTCCTATATATCACAACTTGCATTTATATAGCATCTTTAATGTAGTAAAATATCCCAAGGCACTTCACAGGAGTGCTATCAAGCAAAATTTGACACTGAGCCACATAAGGAGATATTAGGACAGGTGAGGTTTTAAGGAGCGTCCTAAAGCAGGAAAGATAGGTGGAGCAGTTTAGGCAGGGAATTCCAGAGCTTAGGATCTAGGCAGCTGAAAGCATGGCCACCAATGGTGGAGCGATTAAAATCGGGGATGTGTAAGAGGCCAGAATTGGAGGAGTGAAGAGATCTCGGAGGATTGTAGGGCTGGAGGAGGTTACAAAGATAGGGAGGATGCGGGCAGCGGCATTTTGGATGAGCTCAAGTTAATGGATGGTGGAAAATGGGAGGCCGGCCAGTAGTGCATTGGAATAGTCAAGTCTCGAGGCAAAAAAGACATGGATCACATATAATATATTCTGTTAGAAAACAAACAACATTTCTAATCATGTGATGCCATATGTCTTTAGCGCCGATAACACTATCGTTAGTGTTTTTTCATATCTTCGCATCAAAAATATAAACTGTAGACCATTTGTATGTTTGCAAAACTAACCTAGGTCAGTTGTGGCTCAGTGGGTAGCACTCTTGCCTTTGAGTCAGAAGGTTGTGGGTTCAAGTCCCATTCCAGGGATTTGAACACAAAAAAATCTAGGCTGACACTCCAGTGCTGTGCTGTCAGATGAGATGTTAAACTGAGGTCCTGTCTGCTCTCTCAAGTGAACATAAAAGATCCCATGGCACTATTTTGAAGAAGACCAGGGGAGTTATCCCCAGTGTTCTGGCCAATATTTATCCCTTAATCAATATCGCAAAACAGATCATCTGGTCATTATCACATTGCTGATTGCAAGAGCTTGCTTGTGCGCAAATTGGCTGCCACATTTCCTACATTACAACAGTGACTACACTTCAAAAGTACTTCATTGGCTGTACATCATTGAGACTTCCAATGGTTGTGAAAGGTGCTATAGAAATCCTAGTCTTTCTTTTCTTTATTGGAGCCAAACAAAATGCTGGGACATTGTAGAATGGCATTGAGTATTGGAGCACTTGCACTCACGGCCAATGAACAGAGGCATGTTTCCAATCCACTCAATTTACTGTAACAAACAACAAATGATGAAGGCAGTTATTTAATGAAATAGTAATGTTGTAACCATAAGTTTTCTAAGAAATTAATATCTTGCAATTCACTCTCCACTATCTATTATTCTATATTTATTCAACTTTGATTTAGTTTTTATCTATTTGTTTAAATATAAACTTTTTGCTTGTAATTTATTTCTTGTCTCCGATCTGATTGGCTTTGATGAACGAATGGGAGCTGCATAGCCTGCATTGTGGTTACCGGCAATGCCCCTGGAGCTGGCTGGCAGCAAGTGCTGGGAAATCCCCAGGGATGAATACCTGCTTCTAATGTTTCCTCCCCCTGCAGAGAGACACTACAACCTCCTTGTAATATGGCTGAATGTGGATTGGAGATCATGGGTGCAAAATTTGGATCCGTAGCGCCCGTTTGCTGGTGGAAGGCTGCTGACTTTCAGTGTTGAGAATGCAGAAGGTGCATGATTACAACATGTGCAGCTTGTAAATCAGAAGAGATTGTGGGATGAGGAGAAAGTGGTATGTGAGAAGGAGGATTAGGTATGAGGACACCGTCAGCTTTGATGGTTTCAGCCTCACTGCTGGCCACAGCCTCAGCAGTGGCTGCCCAAATAATGGCCAGCGCCATCTCCTCCATGGGGATTAGGATATGCAGACACGCCTGTCCCCCACAGGTTAGCTCCTGTTGCCTCCAGTTGTGCACCACCTTATCCTGCAAGAGAGAGGAAGTGTATCAGTGTCTGTGGTGCAATCTGTTTGAGTGATATGCCTGTCTTGGTTGAATAACTGGCAGTCTGTGCAAGCTGTGAGATGTGGATGTGAGGCTTGCAGCAGTGTTAAGTGTGTAAGGGTGAGGTGAAGTTATGAATGTTAGGTATGAATCCTGATTGTTAGTAAGTGAGTGAAGGTGGTATAGTTCATTGAGCAGTGCATGAGGCTAGTGGTGCAGTTGATAAGCAGTTGGCTGAGGAAGAAAGTGTTTGAAGATCAGACCCTCAAATCTGGCACCAAGCTCATGGTCTACGGGGCTGTAATGATACCCGCCCTCCTGTATGCCTCAGAGATGTGGACCATATACAGTAGACACCTCACATCGCTGGAGAAATACCACCAATCTTGCAAATCCCCTGGGAGAACAGATGCACCAACGTTAGTGTTCTCGATCAGGCCAATATCCCCAGCATCAAAACACTGACCACACTCGACCAGCTCCATTGGGTGGGCCACATTTTCGCATGCCCGACACGAGACTCCCAAAGCAAGCACTCTACTCGGAACTCCGACACGGCAAGCAAGCCCCAGGTGGGCAGAGGTAACGTTTCAAGGACACCCTCAAAGCCTCCTTGATAAAGCGCAACATCCCCACTGACACTTGGGTATCCCTGGCCAAAGACCACCCTAAGTGGAAGAAGAGCTTCCGAGAGGGCGCTGAGCACCTCGAGTCTCATCGCCGAGAACATACAGAAAACAAGCAAAGGCAGCGGAAGGAGCATGCGGCAAACTAGACTCCCCACCCACCCTTTCCTCTAACGACTGTCTGTCCCACCTGTGACAGAGACTGGAATTCCTGTATTGGACAGTACAGTCACCTGAGAACTCACTTTTAGAGTGGAAGCAAGTCTTCTTCGATTTTGAGGGACTGCCGATGATGATGATGATGATGAGTTGATAGGGCTTTTGAAGATGCAATCATTGATCTTGACAACTCGTGTGAGGTCATTGAACTTCTTGTGGCACTGCATCCAGGTCCTCTGGACTTGACTCCTGGCATTAACCGACTTGGTTATCTGCTCCCACTGCCTTCTAGGCAGTGTGTCTGGAGGGCCTTCTAGCCCCCAGTGGATCCAGCGCATCTCTCCTCATTTCCACCTCCTCCATCAAGGCCTCCAGTGCATCGTTGTAAAATCTTGGATCACGCTCTCTCCCATTTGTGCCATTATTGAGAGTTTCCCAGGTCAAAATCAATTATAAAACGACTTCCAGCACCTGCTCTAGCCACAATGCACCTCCGCTTTAAGAGGTGCAGGCTAGCTTTAAGCAATGCAGGCTAGTTTTAACTGATGCTAACCTCTTACAATATTGGGCCCCCTGCTAATGTGGCAGCCACACTGTGTGATTAACGCTGGCTGCACGCAGCAATCATGTTAATCAGCAGGCAGCACAAAGTTGAAGTGCTGCCTGCATCGCATTGAACGGATGCAGGTTAAGCGGCATCGCGATCCCTGTGTCCGTTTTCCAGGACTATCGAATTTCGCCCCCCACAACCCAGCTCATTGGCTGTGAGTGTAAGTGCTCCAAAGATCAATGCCATTCTACCATGTCCCAGCATTTGATTTATCTTAAATTAAGGTCTCAGTCAATTTATCAAACATACAAGATAGAATAAATACTGTATTTCCGCAGATTAATAGTTTCACATGCATTAAAATATCACCTGCACTCCTTGTAGCACTGGCTATCTATAAAACTGCTACTAGCTTTGGAGCTTCATGTAATGAATAGTCCAGAGAGATAGACGTTTATTTAAATGTACCTGATACGATCAACTCAAGGCGATAGAAATTCAGCTTGTGCAGTCGTGTGATACGGGTGGTATTGATTTGGGCACCAGTTATATGCCCCGTTCGTGATTCCGTTTTCAGTTCCATTGATGTCAGTATAGCTGGTGGCTGAAGTAATACCGCTCGTTGTGCATTGTCAGCCAAGACATATTTCTACCCCATGTCCTCAAATTCAGTCTGTGCTCAAAGAATGCCGGGGAGCGTCAAATCAGGCACTAATGGTGCAGATGAGTGGCATTAGGCTCCGAGCGATAACGAATACTAGGTGGTTGTGTAATCGGGAGTGAGCTTTGGCGAAAGCGCCTTCTAGCCATTAAAGGGGAGGGTCACTGGAGTCTGCACACCAGCCCCCCCAATTATTCAGGGAGTGCAGAATGGCAATATGCTGTGGGATAAAATGCAAAGTCCTTTGACAGCCCGCAACACTCCAGGGACTAAGCAACCTTTATTTGGCTGCAGATACATCCGGCGCTCTCTGCCACTCATAACTGAACTTTGGAACGGAACTTCCTTCACAGCTGGGGTGCATCACGCCAGCCAGCTGGTTGATGCCTCCGCTCCCTGGCGCAGTCGGTGTGAGGTGGTAAGGCGGGGGGCAGCCGGCTGGTTCATGCCTCCGCTCCCTGGCGCAGTCGGCGTGAGGCGGTAAGGCGGGGGGCAGCCGGCTGGTTCATGCCTCCGCTCCCTGGCGCTGTTGGCGCGAGGTGGTAAGGCGGGGGGCAGCCGGCTGGTTCATGCCTCCGCTCCCTGGCGCTGTTGGCGCGAGGTGGTAAGGCGGGGGGCGCTACTGAAGTTTACGGATCAGGCGCCCGGCAAGCGTTGCACGCTGACTTCATGATCTGCATGGCGAAAGATGCTGAGATGTTAACTGTTATCGCCGGCCCTATGAGGCGAATTTGCCGTGCGGCGCGGGATCCGCCCTGCCGTGGCGCTAATACCTGAGCACCACATCAGCGCCCCCGCCAGGCACTAACTGGGGGTGCTAACATGCCAAATTCCCTCCGAGAATTTAATTCCTGTATTACTCGTTTTCACTGGAATCAAAAGCACAGTAATAGTATTTTGACTCATTTGATAGCAAATTGTTTCCGCTGGTTCCGAAGCTGAACGACACATATGGAATATATTTTGCAGGGTAAGATTTTCCTGACCTATTCCCTGTTGCTGAGCATTTTTTTGGAACTAAGTCAGAATTCAGCTCTGTTCCAGCTGGGGAATGATTCAAAGGGCAGTGCTGGGACACAGCTCAAAAAATCTGGCCCATTATGAAAGAATTGAAGACTGTCTTACACACTGTAATGGGAACCAGGTTTTTATGCCTCCTTTTCTTCTCTTTTCCCTGTTTGTCATGGTAACACATCTTTTTGAAATATTTGTTTTCTTCTTTTCATGCCATGTGCCGCCCGGCTATGCCCATGTGAACTGGCATCTAGTAGGTTGGCAATAGTGGTCAGAGCATGATTTCCATCTAATTTCAGTCTCATTCCCTGTGGGTAAGAGTCTGGCTCCATTCAGCACTCACCCAAAGGGAAACAAACCCACATTCAACCACTCCATGCCATGGCACATTGGCAGCCCACTGCATTCTGCAACTATTTTCTTACGCATTTCTTAACTTTCATCATCAACATAGGAGCTGTACCTTTCAATGCACAGCAGCAAAAAATTAGTTAATTTGCCAATATTGACATTTATTTTGAACATATTTGCACGATGACAGACAGGGTATATAACGTCGGGATGTATCACAGGCAGGTGTATAACGAGCGGGTGTGTAATGGACTGGTGTATAACAGGCGGGTGTGTAACGGAGGGGTGTATAACGGGCGGGTATATAATGGGCGGGTGTATAATGGGTAGATGTATAATGGGCAGGGTTGTATAATGGGTGGGGATGTATACCGGGCGGGTGGGATAACTGATGAGTCTATAATGGACAGGATGTATAACAGGCAATGTGTATAATGGGTGAAGAAGTATAACGAGCGGTGAGTATAATGAGCGGGTGTATAATGAGCAGGTGTATAATGTGCAGTATTTATAACAGGCAGAGCTGTATAACGGGCGTGTGTATAACAGGCGGGTGTATAATGGGTGGAGAAGTATAACAAGCGGTGAGTATAATGAGCGGGTGTATAATGTGCAGTATTTATAACAGGCAGAGCTGTATAACGGGCGTGTGTATAACAGGCGGGTGTATAATGGGTGGGGTGGAAAATGGGTGTATATCTCCTCCTGTGAGAGGACAGGAGGTTTTAATACCACTGCAACTTCTAGTGCGAGCTGCTCCAAGTGTGCGACGACTTCAAGATGGGCAACTGGATGATGTCATCAAAACCCAGATCGCCGTTTGGAGCATGGGCAGGACCATCAGCAGGGCCCAGGTACAGTGGATGAGTGGGAAGGTCGGGGCAGAGGAGCGATGAGAGATCATGGCGGAGGTTCAGTGAATGTTTGATGCAGGGGTGCGGTGAGGGATCGTGGCGGAGATGCGGCGAGGGATCGTGGCGGAGATGCGGCGAATGTCTGTGGCGGAGGAGCAGCAAGAGAGTGTGGTGGAGGAGCGGTGAGAGATCATGGCAGAGGTGTGTTGAATGAAGGTACGGGGCCCAGAAGAGCCGAGGGCCCAGGGGCAGCATGGGCCAGCCCACACTGTGATATTTGTGCACACTTGGTCCATGTGGCAGAGCAGATCTACGGTAGTTCTGGTTAACTCTTGCCACTGGATAAAGGCCTAGCTCTATCAACCCCATGTAGTGGCTGATGTGCAATGGTCACCACATGTTAAAAAAATCCACGCACAGGCAACTTCCATCCCTTCAATTGGAGTTCAGGACTGGAATATCGGGTCCTGAATTGAAACATCTGTGAACTCATGTGGAAGCATGTCATTCTCGTTCGAGGGACCGCTTATGATGTATAATGGGCAGGATGTTTAACAGGCGGGGTATATAACAGGTGGGGTGTATAACGGGCAGGCTGTATAATGGGCGGGGTGTATAACGGGTGGTTGTATAATGGGCGGGGTGTATAACGGGCGGATTGTATAATGGACGGGATGTGTAATGGGCGGGTTGTATAACGGGCGGGTTGTATAATGGGCGGGGTGTATAACGGGCATGTTGTATAACGGGCAGGGTGTATAACGGGCAGGTTGTATAACGGGCATGGTTTATAATGGGCTGGTATATAATGGACGGGTTGTATAACGGGCTGGGCGTATAACGGGCGGGGTGTATAACGGGTGCGGTGTATTATGGGCGCGGTGTATAATGAGTGGGGTGTATAACGGGCGGGGTGTATAACAGTGGGGTGTATAACGGGCGGCGTATATAATGGGCGGGGTGTGTAACGGGCGTTTGTATATCGGGCATGGTATATAACGGGCTGGTATATAATGGGCGGGTTGTAGAACGGGCGGGGTGTATAACGGGCAGGGTGTATAACGGGCGGGGTGTATTATGGGCTCGGTGTATAATGGGCGGGTTGTGTAATGGGCGTAGAGTATAACAGGCGAGTGCATAACGGGCGGGTTGTGTAATGGTGGGTTGTATAACAGGCATGGAGTATAACGGGTGGGTTGTATAACTGACGGGTTTTATAACAGTCATGTGTATAATGGGCCAGTATATAACAGGCGGATTTATAATGCATGTGTTGTATATTAGGCAGGTTGTATAATGGGCGGGATGTATAATGGGCGGTGTATATAATGGGTGGGGTATATAAAGAGCAGGGCGTATGATGGGCAGGGTGCATAACAGGCAGGTGTATAATGGGCAAGTGTATAATAGACAGGGTGTACAATGGGCTGGTGTATAACGGGCAGGTGTACAATGGGCGGGGTGTATAACGGACGGGTTATATATTGGGAGGGGTATATAATGGCCGGGGTGTATAATGGGCCGGTGTATAATGGGCGAGGTGTATAACGAGCGGGTTGAATAACAGGTGGGGTATATAACGGGCGGGTGTATAACGGGTGGGTTGTGTAACGGCGCGTTGTATAATGGGCGAGGTGTATAACGGGCGGGTTGTATAACGGGCGGGTGTGTAATGGGCGGGTTGAATAACGGGCGCGTGTGTAATGGCGGGGTATATAATGGATTTGTTGTCTAATGGGCGAGGTATATAACGAGCTGGTTGTGTAATGTGTGGGGTGTATAACGGGTGGAGATGTATAATGGGCGGTTGTATAATGGGCATGTTCTATTACAGGCAGGCATTCAAGGGGCGGGTGTATAACGGGCGATGTATAACGGGCGGGTGTTCAACGGGAGGATGTATAACCGGCAGGATATATAATGGGTGGGGTGTATAACGGGTGGGTGTATAATGGGCCGATGTATAATGGGCGGGTGTATACTGGGCCGGTGTACAACAGGTGGGTGTATAATGGGCGTGGTGTATAATGGACGGGGTGGATGACAGGTGGGTGTATAATGGGCGGGTTGTATAATGGGCAGGTATATAACGGGCGGGCTATATAACGGGCAGGGTATATAACGGGCGGGGTGTACAACGGGTGAGGTGTATAACAGATGGGGTGTATAATGGGCAGGGTGTACAATGGGCCGGGTGTATACCAGCCGGGTTGTATAATGGGCGGGGTGTATAACGGGCCGGTGTATAATGGTCAGATTGTATAACAGGCGCATTTTATAATGGGCGGGGTGTATAATGCGCGAGGTGTATAATGGGAGGGTATATAATGGATGGGGTGTATAATGGGCAAGGTGTATAACGGGTGGGTTGTGTAACGACGCGTTGTATAATTGGCAAGGTGTATAACAGGCGGGGTGTATAACGGGCGGGTGTGTAACGGTGGGGTATATAATGGATGTGTTGTGTGATGGGCGTGGTATATAATGGGCGGGTTGTATAATGTATGGGGTGTATAACGGGTGGAGATGTATAACGGGCGGTTGTATAATGGGCAGGTTATATAATGGGCATGCGTTCAAGGGGCGGGTGTATAACGGATGATGTATAATGGGCGGGTGTTTAACAGGCAGGTGGATAATCAGCAGGATGTATAATGGGGTGTGGTGTATAACGGGTGGGTGTATAACGGCCTGGTGTATAATGGGCCGATGTATAATGGGCGGGTGTATAAAGAACCGGTGTACAACAGGTGGGTGTATAATGGGCGTGGTGTATAACGGGCGGTTTGTGTAATGGGTGGGTGTATAACGGATGGGGTGGATAACAGGCGGGTGTGTAACGGGCAGGTGTATAATGGACGGGGTCAATGACAGGCGGGTGTATAACGGGTGGATTGTATAACGGGCGGGTGTATAATGGGCGGGGTATATAACGGGCAGGGTGTATAATGGGCGGGGTGTATAATGGGCGGGGTGTACAACGGGCGGGGTGTACAACAGACGGGTTGTATAATGGGTGGGGTGTACAATGGGCAGGGTATATAATGGGCCGGTGTATAACGGGTGGGTGTATAACGGGCCGGTGTATAATGGGCAGATTGTATAACAGGCGCGTTTTATAATGAGCGGGGTGTATAATGGGCAAGGTGTATAACGGGGGCGGGGGGGTTGAATAATTGGCGGGGTGTATAACAGGTGGGTGTATAATGGGTGGGTTGTGTAACGGCACGTTGTATAATGTGCGAGGTGTATAACGGGCGGGTGTATAACGGGCGATTTGTGTATAACGGGCGTGGTGTATAACGGGCGATTTGTGTAATGGGCGGGTGTATAACGGATGGGGTGGATAACAGGCAGGTGTATAACGGGTGGGTTGTGTAACGGGCGGGTGTATAATGGATGGGGTGGTTGACAGGCGGGTGTATAACGGTCGGATTGTATGACGGGCGGGTATATAATGGGTGGGGTATATAACGTGCAGGGTGTATTATGGGCGGGGTGTATAACGGGCGAGGTGTATAACCAGCGGGTGTACAACTGGCGGGGTGTATAACAGACGGGTTGTATAATGGGCGGGATGTATAATGGGCAGGGTGTATAATGGGCTGGTGCAAACGGGCGGGTAAATAACGGGCGGATGTATAACGGGCAGCTTCTATAACAGGCATGTTTTATAATGGGTGGGGTGTATAACAGGCAGGTGTATAATGGGCGGGTAAATAACGGGCAGGGTGTATAATGGGCGAGGTTTATAACGGGCGGGTTGAATAACGGGCAGGGTGTATAACCGGTGTATAATGGGCTGATATATAATGGGCAGGTGTATAATGGGCTGGTGTACAACAGCCGGTGTACAACAGCCGGATGTATAATGGACGTGGTGTATAACGGGTGGGTTGTGTAACGGGCCAGTGTATAACGGGCAGCTTGTATAACAGGCATGTTTTATAATGGGTGGGGTGTATAACGGGCAGGTGTATAATGGGTGGGTATATAACGGGCAGGGTGTATAATGGGCAAGGTTTATAATGGGCAGGTTGAATAACGGGCGGGAGTATAACGGGTGGGTTGTGTAATGGCACGTTGTATAACGGGCGCGGTATATAACGGACAGGTGTGTAATGGGCAGGTTGAATAATGGGCGCGTGTGTAATGGCCGGGTATATAATGGACGTGTTGTGTAATGGGCAGGGTATATAACGGGCAGGTTGTATAATGTGTGGGGTGTATAACGGGTGGAAACGTATAACAGGCGGTTGTATAATGGCCGGATTGCATAATGGGCAGGCGTTCAAGGGACAAGTGTATAACGGGTGATGTATAACGGGCGGGTGTTCAACGGGCAGGTATATAACCAGCAGGATGTATAATGGGTGTGGTGTATAACGGACGGGTGTATAACCGGACGGTGTATAATAGACCGATATATAATGGCCGGATGTATAATGGGCCGGTGTACAACAGGCGGTGTATAATGGGCATGGTGTATAATGGGCGGTTTGTGTAACGGGCGGGTCTATAACGGACGACATGCATAACAGGCGCGTGTATAACAGGCGGGTTGTGTAATGGGTGCGTGTATGATGGGCGGGGTGTATGACAGGCTGGGTGTATAATGGGCGGGTTGTATAATGGGTGGGGCGTATAATGGGTGGGGTATATAATGGGCGGGGTGTATAACGGGCCGGTGTATAACGGGCGGGTGTATAACGGGCTGGTGTATCATGGGCAGATTTTATAACAGGCGCGTTGTATAATGGGCGAGGTGTATAACGGACGGGTTGAATAACGGGTGTGGTGTATAACAGACGGGTGTATAACAGGTGGGTTGTGTAATGGCGCGTTGTATAATGGGCGAGATGTATAATGGGCGGGGTGTATAACGGGTAGGTGTGTAACGGGCAGGTTGAATAACGGGCCAGTATATAACAGGCAGGTGTATAATGGACGTGATGTATAATGGGCCGGGTGTATTATGGGCGGGAATGTATAATGGGTGGGGTGTATAACAGGCGGGTATATAATGGGCCGGTTGTGTAATGGACGGGGTGTATGACGGGCGGGTGTAAGACAGGCGGGATGTATGTCGGGCATGGCCTATAACAGGCAGTGGTATAACAGGCAGGTTGTATATTGGACGGGTGTATAACAGGCGGGTGTATGACAGGCGGGGTGTATAATGGGTGAGGTGTATAACAGGCGGGGTGTATAACCGGCGGATGTATAATTGGCGGGTGTATAATGTGCAGGGTGTATATCAGATGGGTGTATAAAGGGCGGGTGTATAACGGACGGTTGTATAACTGGCAGGTGTATAACAGGTGGGGTGTATAATGGACATGTGTATAATGGACGTGTGTATAACGGGCAGTTTTGCATTTTTGTCTCTATACAATGGACGGTGCCAATGTTGAGTGTCACCTCAAGAAGCTGGCAATAGACTTTGTGCTCTGAAATGTTTCCACTGGTTGGGGATTCTCGGACTAGGGGGCATAGTCCAAAGATTAGAGCCAGATCTGTGAGGAGTGAAATTAGGAAATACTTCTACACACAAAGGGTGGTAGAAAGTTTGGCATTCTCTTCTGCAAATGGCAATTGATGCCAAATCAATTGTTAATTTTAAATTGGAGATTGATAGCTTTCTGTAAACCAAAGATTTTAAGGAACGTCGTCCAAAGGCAGATATTTGGGGTTAGGTCACAGATCAGTCATGATCTCACTGAATGGCAGAATAGGCCCGAGGGGCTCAATGGCCTACTCCTGTTCCTATGATCCTTTGGTCCCTCTCAGATTCAAGGGAGGCTTGGGAAGGTAAGCCCTACTTTCTTTTGCAGTCTCCCCATGAATCTTCAGGCCTGGAGGTATTCTAGCAGCCAGAAGGCCCCAAGATAGGTGGCCACTCCCTCAGCTGCAGACCTCTTTGTGCCCACCCTTGTTTCATGATGCAAGACCCTATGAGGGGGCAGTCCTCTACTGGGGATGCAACGAGGTCATATAAAGATCAAGAATTATGATTGGACTCAATCTATGCAACAATACAAGATAATAAAGTTACTATGCTCCCTCACATCAGTGGCCCACCTTGCTTGATTTAAACAAACTAATTCCCAACTATGCCCCTGCATCCTTTCTCTGTGACTGGGAAAAGCTCGGTCTCGCAGCTTCTGTTTATAAACCTGATTGACTTTGCAGTTGTCGCTGGACTGGATTGCCAGCTTGTGTCCCGTTCCCCCATCTTTTATCTCCCTGCGTTCACTGGCCGATGGGAAGGTCTATGCTAGACCCCCACCATTACAATGGATATGAATTATTTATTGATTACTAAGTCAGAACAGCAGTAAACAGCTCAGACTGTTCCTAGTTGCAAATGCATCCAAATAACGTGACCTGCATTTTGAGCAGCCAATAGGCATGCACCAAGCTAACATAATTATACTGTTGCACAGCGATGCAATCAAGGCAATGGATGAGTGAGTGGCTTTGTGCTAAATGTCCACTTTTCCTAATGATATCTCTGCTGGAAATAGATGGCAATTGCTTGCAATTTCCAGCTGTAGGTTCAATTAATTTGATAGGTTTGGTTTAACCCGAAACTGCTCTGCTATTCTGTTCTGGCTATAATTTTTTTCTAATCTGAATCAAACTTTTGGAATTAGGCAGGAATGAGGAGTTCAAGAGGCAGTGTCATTATATTGGGTTGTTTCTGGTCACATTCCATTCCCAAGAGAGCAGATAACAGCAAGCACCAAAACTTTGTTTCAAAGTGTTAAATTGGCTGGTACCTGAAGTGTGTCCCAACAGATTCTCTACCTGCGAAAGAGTGAGCTCTGCAGCGTGACTTGTTTTTGTTTTGCAGAGGCTAATGTCATCAGCAGCTCAATAATAGAACAATAGGGGATGAAATTACAAACATGTTTATAAAGAAAAGGCTTACAGTTTCACTGCTAATATTAGACAGAGGAAACCTTCACCCCTATCTTGCCAAAAGCATCACTGTCTGCTCCTTTACTTACAAGCTCAGGAAAAAGGATATTTTAAGACACCTTGGGGGGGATAGTTTCAAATTATGAACTCAAGTCTTGGCAGAGTTGAAAACACCACCTTTTGACATAGAGGCAAAAGTGCCAACCTGACACTCATTATGGCTAATGTATGAGTACTTTGTTACACCAGCCTATTAATCACCGCTGGCAATATTAGTGAATGAATGCTTAATCCATACAGCATTCCTCCTTTCCCCTATTTTAGCAGAGGCACTAGCCCATTTAAAATAAACAGCCTTACAGCTGCATCCAAAAAGCAGACAAAGTAACGGGTTAAACATTTGTCCGCTAATATCACCAACAATAATTTCGAGGCTCATGTGTTACTTGTGCGCACGTCTGCAAAGAACATTCGTTCAGGAGAGGAGCACTCTTCAAGACTCCGGTTATATAGCTTTAAATACAAAGGTGAAATATGTGTCTCAACGGAGTCACCATTCAGTTCACTGATACACTGCCTCTCGTTTAACAACACTATGTACACAACTATCTGTGATCAGCACATTTCAAGTATAAGTACAAACATATGAGCATGCCTTTTTAGCGATTGGAGAACTGAACAATTGAAAGGGAACCATGTTTCTGAACTTTGTAATTCCTGTGTAATTATCTGTTTTATATGTCGTGCTGTCAGTTGTTTTGAGCCACGTCAGTTTAATCATTCATCAGGTGGCTCCTTGCCAAGCAATGTAAAGTAAATGGTCAGAAAACCATTCCTAGTTGAACATTTTTGCATACCTTTCATTTTTAGTAGACTGTTTTCTGAAGTTATTTTCTGAAAAGGAAACAATTTTTCAATTTTTCGTTCCGCCATATTTCCAGTAAAGTTGCGACGGCAAAGTGAGAGCAACTCTGAGGAAATTCCGAGCAAGTGTTTCATGAATGTATTTATTCATCCAGGTACTGTCAGCGAGCAGGGGCTGCCAATAAATTTACTTGTCGGTGATTTTGATACCGAATTTATATCAAAGTTTCACCTTTTATAACCTCAAGAGTTTATAGGGCAACAGGTGGCCATTCGGCCCCTTGAGGCTGTCCCAGTTATTTGCTGGAGCATTCCAAAATTGATCTGCCCATTGCCCTGCATTCTCCACAGTTTCAAATATTCCCTTCAAAGATGCCATGGTCTCTGCCTCAACTCTCAGCATAAAGAAATCTCGCCTAACCTTTCTCTCCATTCTCTCCGAGACTATTTTAAATTGACGGCTCTTGTCACCATCTCCAACTAGAGGAAATAATATTTCCCTATTCAGCTATCAACATCCTTAATTTTTTTTAAACCATTAGATCTCTGCTGCAGTGGAAATAATCCCAATATCTAAAGCAATCGTGAAGAGAGCAAGCATGGACTGCTCCTGCACCTCCTGACTTCAATTTAATGTGCAGCCTCCATTAAGGACCTCCAGTTAGATTGCTGCCCTGTTTTCTGAATTTAGCATCATGTTTTAAAATGTTTGCTCTGAACACTCAAAAGTGAGTGTATGCATCTCCAGGGTGGTGGGGCAAGAACCACGCTAGGAAGATTGCACCTGGAAATTGTTCCCCCAACTCCTGATCTTGTGCCTAGAAATTGGGTGTGACAGGGATCAATTTCTCCCCTTGCCCCGGTGTCCAAAACTGCATGCAGAACTCTGACCATTGCCTTGTATTATTTCTTTGTGGTTGCACTCTCTGTCTGCCTTTTTCGGGCTTATCTTCCCATAAGGAATGACATATTTGTGCCCCTAGGTTCTAGGTTTCTCAGGTTATCCGATTGGCATCTTGTAATGTGACACTGGCAATCTGATATGAGCTAGACTGGCAAGCAGTTCTTTAAAGCGGAGTTTCTAACCCTAGACATGCCAGCATCACTCTGAGCTCTGATCTAGCTCTTTGGAACCCCATTGATCACCATCCTTCTGAATCACCTCTTTCCACATGCCTCCTTGCAGCAGTACACCTGAGATCAGCAACGCAATAGCAAGGCCACCATAGTCCATCACTGTCTTACATATTACCAAATATCGATTCTTCATTTTTCTTGGCAAGATATGGTAGTGGGTAGATTTTCCTATTTGGTGCTAGGTGTTAAGTAATTTCCTGAGTGGAGTGCATAGAGGAAAAGTGGGCAAAGAGAATTGCATGCCTGTGACAGAGCCCATTCAATTTGCCTCGATGTACATGCGATTATTCAATAGCCAAATGCAAAAGATACATCCTAGTGTTTCTGCCTCCTTTTCCTGACAATGTTCTCCCCTCTCCTTCACCTTTCCTGAAGACATTAACTCCATTTTGGTATGGTCCCACTGGTGCTAGGGACCCTCCAGCAACTCACACAAACAGCCATTCTTGATATATGAGATTAGACTTTGGGTTCGAAGTTGTTTAGCGCCCCGTTTGAGGCGATAACCTTTGAAGAAGCGCGAAAGTATTGCCGGAGGAAAATTATTTTTTACTCCTGGGAACTTCTGCTTTTGCATTCCAAGAGGGAAGTGCAGCACTAAATCAGGTGCTATCACATCCCTTAGAGCGCTAAAGTGAGTGAGAGGGGCGGTAGCGGCAGAGCACTGAACAATGTTCAGTGAAGCGCTGCCGTCTTTAGCCACTCCTTCCCTCACTTAAAAGGAAGGGCCAATGATGGTTTCCATCAATCTGTTATCTTTAGAATAACTCCACAGGACTGAGTATTGAGCTTAAACTGATGTGACCTTAGTTTCTTTAATACATCTCCTGGGTGCCAAAGCAGCATGGCAGACAACCTTTTATACTCGCTTGTATGAGGTGTGCAGGTGACCCTTGGGCCTCCAACAGGTGCGCCCTCTGGTGGCAAGTCTTACACAGTTACAATGTTTACGTACATAACACAATCTTCATGCTCTCTGTTGGGCCATGGGACCTGCGCTATGTAAACAGCAGCCCCAAGCATGCTAACAGAATGCAGGACTGAGGAATTGCGGCATCAAAAGAAATCATGAGGCACTAGACTGGGGAGGGAAATAAATTTTGCCCTACCTGAGCACCAGTGCCTTAAATATTGCTCCTCAAGTGGCCAGATGAGGTGACAACACCTCCAGCAGCTGGCGTTGTTGATGCCCGGCGATGCTGCAGGGGGCAGGAGCGAATATCACATCCGGGGCGGTAATGGGGCACTGCGCCCCATTCGTCACAATCTGCAGGATGCAAGAGAGCGAGGCGGTAAGTGATAGCGCCAGTGTAAAACCGCCAGAGAAGTTCGTGGGCATCAGAGAATTCACCGTGCCGGGTCGGTAACCCCTTAGTGCCCCGTTACCACCCCCCACAGGCGGTAACTGGAGGCGCAAACCAGGCAACTTTCTCCCCCTTTGACTTTTGAGAGCTGACTGGCAGGATATTTGACCAGGTGGGAAGATCTTGCCCTCTGTTGATATCTACTCAGAAACTTCCAGTCAGAGTCCAGTAAGACAGCACCGAGGAGGGAGAATCCTTACTGATTTTCCCATCCCTAACTCAGGGCCACTGAGTCCATTTGTAGTACCCCTATCAGCACCCTGGCTGAGATCAGTAAACACAGCACAACAGAGGATTGAGCATTGAGTCATCAGAGAGCACAGTGCCCATTTTTTCGGTCCATATTGAAGTTGTACATTGTACACTGTCGTTAGTTTGGATTGCTGCCATTAGCTTTCCAAATACTTTTTACAAGCAATTATAGCTTTATAACCAAGGGATTTGAGTAGCAGAATATATACCGCTGGTGATAGCGAGTTATGGCAATTCTTTCACAAGAACATAAGAACATAAGAATTAGGAACAGGAGTAGGCCATCTAGCCCCTCGAGCCTGCTCCGCCATTCAACAAGATCATGGCTGATCTGGCCGTGGACTCAGCTCCACTTACCCGCCCGCTCCCCATAACCCTTAATTCCCTTATTGGTTAAAAATCTATCTATCTGTGACTTGAATACATTCAATGAGCTCGCCTCAACTGCTTCCTTGGGCAGAGAATTCCACAGATTCACAACCCTCTGGGAGAAGAAATTCCTTCTCAACTCGGTTTTAAATTGGTTCCCCCGTATTTTGAGGCTGTGCCCCCTAGTTCTAGTCTCCCCGACCAGTGGAAACAACCTCTCTGCCTCGATCTTGTCTATCCCTTTCATTATTTTAAATGTTTCTATAAGATCACCCCTCATCCTTCTGAACTCCATCGAGTAAAGACCCAGTCTACTCAATCTATCATCATAAGGTAACCCCCTCATCTCCGGAATCAGCCTAGTGAATCGTCTCTGTACCCCCTCCAAAGCTAGTATATCCTTCCTTAAGTAAGGTGACCAAAACTGCACGCAGTACTCCAGGTGCAGCCTCACCAATACCTTATACAGTTGCAGCAGGACCTCCCTGCTTTTGTACTCCATCCCTCTCGCAATGAACAAATAGTGCCATGGAATCTTTTATGTCCATCTGAGAGAGCAGACAGGGCCTCAGTTTAGCATCTCATCTGAAAGACAGTACCTCTGATAGTGCAGCAGTCCCTCAGCATTGCACTGGAGTGTCAACCTAGATTTTGTGATCAAGTTCCTGGAGTGGGATTTTGAATCCACAACCTTCTGACTTAGAGGCAAGTGTGTTACCCACTGAGCCACAGTTGACACTGTGAATGAAAGGCTGTCTGGAAGGCACAGTCACTGATGAAATAGTCCCTTTATTATCGCGATCCCAATGTCACCTTGTATAACCTTCACAATACCTTGATTAAATTGTCAAAATCCACCTGTAGATCAGACCTGAAAGTCTATTGGCAGGTTTAAGACAGGTGCAAATTGAAGTGTGCTTTTTGCACCCAACTTTCTGAGACCAGTTCATTAGCATAGCTTCAGGTGCAGATTTGGATGGGTATAGGTAGCAGAAAAATGGTGTGCAAAATTGCTGATTACTAAATTCCATAAAATATGTAAGAAATATTGTATTAGAGATCCCAGTAGGTAATTAATATTGAACAAACTGTATTAGGCAAATCTTTTCTCCCTTTCTAACCTGTTGGGCCAAATCTTGTTGGAGCGGGGCATCTCGTGGTGCATGGCATTAGTTTTTCCTGCACCCTTCAGCTCGAAAATGTTTTGCACTGTAACTTACTGGAAATGCAACCTGATAATGGCGTGGCAAGGGCAAAAGAGCATTTGGGACCTCAGTGAATGACAGGACCAAGAGTATATCTCCTTAACCAATTACATTTAAGGATTAAAAAAGAAACAGAGGAAGGACTGAGAAGGAGGGTGAATTAGAACATAAGAACATAAGAACATAAGAAATAGGAGCAGGAGTAGGCCATACGGCCCCTCGAGCCTTCTCTGTCATTTAATAAGATCATGGCTGATCTGATCATGGACTCAGCTCCACTTCCCTGCCCGCTCCACATAACTCTTTATTCCCTTATTGCTCAAAAATCTGTCTATCTCTGCCTTAAATATATTCAATGACCCAGCCCCCACAGCTCTCTGGGGCAGAGAAGAAATTCCTCCTCATCTCAGTTTTAAATGGGCGGCCCCTTATTCTGAGACTATGCCCCCTAGTTTTAGTTTCCCCTATGAGTGGAAACATCCTCTCTGCATCCACCCCATCGAGCCCCCGCATTATCTTATATGTTTCGATAAGATCACCTCTCATTCTTCTCAACTCTAGTGAGTATAGGCCCAACCTACTCAACCTACCTTAATAAGTCAACCTCCTCATCTCCGGAATCAACCTAGTGAACCGTCTCTGAACAGCCTACAATGCAAGTATATTCTTCCTTAAATTCGGAGACCAAAACTGTATGCAGTACTCCAGGTGTGGCTTCACCAATACCGTGTACAGTTGTAGCAGGACTTCTCTGCTTTTATACTCTATCTCCCTTGCAATAAAGGCCAACATTCCATTTGCCTTCCTGATTACTTGCTGTACCTGCATACTAACTTTTTGTGTTTCATGCACAAGGACACCCAGGTCCCTCTGTACTGCAGCACTTGGCAAATTTTCTCCATTTAAATTATAACTTGCTTTTCTATTTTTTCTGCCAAAGTAGATAACCTCACATTTTCCCACATTATACTCCATTTGCCAAATTTTTGCGCACTCACTTGACCTGTCTATATCCCTTTGCAGATTTTTTGTGTCCTCCTCACAATTTGCTTTCCCACCCAATTAGAATCAAATCAGGTAAAGAAAGAGATATAAAGAGAGTGAAAGAAATATTGGATTAAGATAGAGAGAAAAAAGAGACAGTAAGGAAATGTAACAAAAAATTAAAAAATAAAGTTTGTGATTTAAAAAATCTCTAGCAACAATTTACTACATGCAGGAATGAAACTTAGCAGTATAAATTGTTTCCTTTCTAGGTCAGAGAGGTTGATCGGCATTGCATTAACATTTATCACATCATTAAAAAGCTACTCAAGCTATTAATTATGAGCCCTAACTTTCTGGGTGAGTTTAATGAACAATTAAGGTGCATATCCAGCAAATTCGTAAAATATCGGGAAGACTAAGGGAGAGATGTCATCTGTGCAAAGCAAACGGAGGAGCGGCGTGAATCGATCAACAGGTTCTAGAGATTCACAACTCATGCCGTATCTCTTCATTCCTTGGACTTGCTGGTCATTTTATGCATTAATAATAGTGTGCAGCGTTAACATGCAGTTATTTTCCAGGAAGATTTGGCGAGTTAAAATAGAAACATGGATTGGAACATGACATTCACTTCTGGGCCCAGAAATTGCTTTTCAGACAAAGAATATGCGCTGGAGGGTCAAATATGTTCAGCACCATGCGGAGTATACGATGCAGCCAGATTAATTAGGTTGCCCTATAGTTGCTGAGAACGTCCACCTGAAACTTGCATCAGCCCATTGCATATGCAAAATGGGGGACTAATGCATACTTCAGACCCCTTTCTGAGATTGATTTCCAACAGTTTTCTTGGGCGAAAAGCAGCCAAACCTTAAACTTTATAGAGACTGTTGGAGGCTGCCAACAAAATGGCAATTAAAATGTTTTAGCTTACCTGAATGAGGAGCAGGAGTGCTCACCTTTGAACTGTCTCACATAACCCAGCCAAATTATAATAATCTTTATGCAAGGCAACCGTATCGCAACTGGAACACAGTGAAGTAGATTTAACTCCTGCTTGCTAGAGTTATCACCAATGAAGTTGGATGAAATTATGCATTTATTGACATTACTTTATTTAACAATACCTTTGGTTAACACAACTAACACCATGACGAGATGAATTTATTAGTCAAGACAAGTTTGCTGGCTATATCTGTTCCTCTATAATACAAAGATCAAACATATATTCATTTTAATAGGTTGGCTGCTGTAGTGTTGAGCTTTTCTGTCTTCCTCTACGATGCTGTGGCAAACCACCGATCTGGGTCATTGGCTTCATCTTTCAATTCTCTTCTTGTCCTAGGTTGATTTACCTTATCTCTCTGTATGTAATACAATTACTTTAATCTCTGGGTTCAGAGGCTTTTTCTGGCTTTAACCAACAGCTGTGGTGCACATTACACATTTACTTCTGTTCAACCAAGCACTTAAGGGGATGAGAATCTATAGGGCTTCGCCCCTCATCTTGCATAACTTTGGTGGAAGAGCTGTGTAAAACATCATTGTTGGTGTTGAAATTGATGGAATGAAAATCGGGCAGATTCCTTAGTGGGTTGTGGATTCGCTTTGCCAGATGATTGCTGTGGCAGTGAAGATGAAAATTTACCACCGGACCTCTGCCCACTTTGTTGCCCACCCCATTTTTCTCTGTCATTCTGCAGGTCACAGGGAACGTTTGTCTATTTTAGGGCAATTTGGCAATGTGAGGCTCTCGCCGTGGGCAGGTGATGGGTCTCATAGTATCCAAAGTCAGGGTTCAATAATGTCAGGAGTGCTCCTCTGGAACCCATAAGAAAACCTTGGGACTTGCCTGCATGCCTCGGGCTTCCCTCCTCTGCCCCAAAACCACGATAACCGTTCGACCCCTCCCGACGATTAGAGCCAGGGATCATTCCATTGGGTCCCTGGCAGCGGCCTCCTGCTGCCTGAAATCCTGCTTCTGCCTGCCAGCCACTTTGTCATTCCTGCAGGTTGAGGCGAGAGTCAGACGTTCAAGATGGTAATGACGCCAGGGGTTTAAAATGGTCTGGCCCTCAAGCTGGTGTGGGTGTGTCACTCACCCCTCCCCACGACCCATATGCCTATCATGTGCCCTGAGTTAAAATCATCATTTAGGCATCTTTACCAATAACTCCCCTTTGATGAACCAGCATGTATGATACAGGTACTAGGTAAGTACATTCCACCCCATTATATAGCACCAACACTGAATAGATTAGGCTCTGAGATCTATGGAGTCTTGAATGATATTGGTCTTGCCAATGCCATCATTTTTGGTTCCTAATTTCTCTGCTCTCTGCTTCATTAGTGCCAGGTTTAGAAATTAAGTACTGTAAAGAATGAGTGTGTAATGTGCCCTGGTATTTCTGATGTTGTCTGTTACATTATTAAGTTTTGTGGTAGTAACTTCTGATAACTCTTTTTAATTATCATGGCTTATTAATGTACTTAATGCATATCCTAGGCAATAAAAAGCTAGGTAATGAGACCTTAGAACCACTGCAGAGGCCTGAGGTGTCTAAGTTGGGCCAAGACCACCCCAGCCCTGACAATCCAATCTTTCAAGTCCAAGCATCTCAGTCCTAAATATTTTGTATTTCTTGGTTTGTCCTGTTAGAATTTTGTGGGCCTGCAGTTTTGTAAAGGGTGGTTTTTAACACTGTTGCCTCATTAGGGAGATTTTAGCTGGATGTAGGTTTTGGGTAGGCCATGGGGGTGGGAGGTGGGGCGGGGAGGTTGGCAGACAGGGCATTGTCAACCCCCTCCCCTGATGGCATCAATTTAAGGCCAGGGCTATTCTAATGCCCGGGCCTCATTTACATCCCGCTGGCCAGCTGCCCACCAAACTCAGGCAAACTTCTTTTCCCAGACAGCGGTTAGAATGTGGAACTTGCTACCATAAAGAGTAGTTGAAGCAAATAGCACAGATGCATTTAAGGGGAAGCTCGATAAAGGGAGAAATGGATAGAAGGATATATTGATGGTGTTAGATATAGAAGGATGGGAGGAGGCTCGTGTGGAGTATAAACACCAGCCTTGATCTGTTGGACTGAATGGCCTGTTTGTGCGCTGTAATTACTCTGTAACTATGCAGATCTGGGCCAAAGACAATGGATCCCGAGAGTTCAAAGCTATTGTTCATTTTTTAATCTTGTCTTTTGCCAAAGATTATAGTGTGGCAGCAACAAAATGTTTTATAAGATAAATGTGTTCAGCATAGATTACACACTCTCTGTTGATTCAGCATAGTTAGATTTTATTGCTTGGTGCACTGACCTTATAACAGGCCTTTATCACATTATTGCATAATACTTTTTGAAATAGCAGGTAACTATTTTTCTGGGTGGAGAAATTGGCTCAATAATGAAGTATTTCCAAGTCTGCAGAAATCCCCATTCTTAGCAAAGATCTTGACTCGGCAGAAAAATAGTAAGTCCCAATATCTTACACACTTTTCAACTTTAGCTGTTCTACTCACTTAAACCTGGTGGCCATTTTGTATTTTTTTATGGCTGCTGCAAGACCTACAGAGACATACAAGGTCATAGACTGGAAAAATTCATCTTAACTTAGTAGAATTGCAGAAAAACACCTTATCAGTACATGAGGAAGGAAAGAGATAGAAAAACAACAGAGAGGCAGACATAGATTTGGAACTGAGAGAAAGAGTTAACATCCACCAAAGTGGTGCAGGGTACTGGTGGGTTATTTATTTACATGTAATATATGAACAAATAAAATAAAGTTTTGAGTGAACTTTAATCTATTTTATAAAGTTCCTCGTTACATAGAAAATAGCATAGCACATCACACTAGCCTTGTTTTTGACTTAAATTCACTGTACTGAGGAACAAATTTCTGAAACACATCAGCGTAAACCTTAAGCAGTGGGTTCTCTCTCATTATCTATGTCTACCGTACCAGGTTTTCTGCAGATTGAGTTGTGTTTTAACTATGCAGAAAGCCAAAGACTTGGCCTCTGATCCTTCCCTGAGCTCTCTGTGCTTAGGGAACAGCTAGCTGTATTGCCAATTAAGCATGCTCCATCAAGTCAGACACCTCTCATATAGTCTGGTCAGCGAAGACCCGCACTGTGTTCTGTGAGGAGAAGCTATTGCCATATTACACCCAGTTTCCGCTCTGGAATGTGTTACTGAACTGAAATGTCTCAAACTGATATGGTAAGCAAGAAATATCGTTCTGGTCAGATGTTTCATCTGGATTTAATTCACATTCCTGAAATTTGTGTGCTTTATGGATGTAACTCCTTATGCACTGAATTTAACGTAATGGCATAACCTTAACATAATCAATGTGAAACCTTCTGACAACAATAGTCAAAAATCGCTAAGTATAACAAAAACAAAAAAAGGTTAAGAGGTGATCTGAAAGCGGTGTCATTCTGAGGGTTTTTGATAGGCAATTGGGGAAAAACTATTTCCGTTGATTTGTGACTATTAAATAAAGGGCATAAATTTAGCTTAATCACCAAATGAATGAAGGAAAAGGTTAGGACATTTTATTTTTATGCCAACACATAGAATACCGCACCAGAAACAACTGTGGAAGCAGAATTCAAAGTAGCTTTTTAAAAAGAAGCGGATAAATATTTGAAAAAGAAAAAGATCTAAAAGGTTTGTGGAAAGGACAGGGATTGGGAATAAGCAGAGGCCTCTTTCAGAGAGCTGGCACAGGAACGATGGGTCAAATAACCTCCTTCTGTGCTGTAAAATTCTATGATTCTGCAGGAAGTGGAACTTAGGTGCAGAGTTTCCTCGGAGCTGCTGTGCTCTGCTGCTGTAATTCCATCAGAAGTGCGGCGGAAACTCTGTATACGTGCTCGCACAGGATTACTGCCACCCTTCCAGCTAAGTTATTGCTGCAGAGCAGGAGCAGCTTGGATAGAATTCCAGGCCATAATGTACCGAAAAATCAAAGCTTAATTTTAGAACAGTTGCACTCACCTTATCTCCTCAAGAATGTATCATTACATAGGAGCATTTCTCAGCTTACAATTTTATATTAAGTTGAGTATTTTGGGTGCTTTAAAACAGAATTCTTTGGGATCCTGGAAAAAATTTCAAAAATTCATTGCAATCAGAAAAATACATTTCAGACAATCCACTGAATCAATTGACTTTTTGTTAAAAAATAATCCACTTAAACCAAGATATTAAATACATTTAGATGTGATAGGGAATGACATTTTGGCCTTAGTGTCCCTGGGTAGAGGGAGAAATCAGCTCAAGTTCCTTCTCTTGATTATTACTCAGTGACTATTGCTGTTAAAATGTGCATGTGTGGGCATCAGATATGGGCGGGACTGGGCTCATCAATGGTTGAATGGGCTGCTATCGTTCAGTAACAAGACACATGCGTGAAGAATGGCCATTTGGATGATGTACTGAAGAGCTTCTGGTGATATGGAGCCATATCCTAGCATGAGTCAGCACTTTCAGGAGAGGAAAGGGGAGGGGAGGGGAGGAGAGGAAAGGAGGGGAGGAGTGGAAAGGGAAGGAGTGGGGAGGGGAGGGGTGGAGTGGGAAGGGGAGGAGTGGGGAGGAAAGTGGAGGAGAGGGGAGGGGAAGAGTGGGGAGGAGAGGGGAGGGGAGGAGAAGGGAGGTGAGGAAAGGAGAGGAGAGGAGAGGAGAGGAGAGGAGAGGAGAGGAGAGGAGAGGAGAGGAGAGGAGAGGAGAGGAGAGGAGAGGAGGAGAGGAGAGGAGAGGAGAGGAGGAAAGGGGAGGGGAGGAGAGGAGGAAAGGGGAAGGGAGGAGAGGAAAGGAGAGGGAGGGGAGGAAAGGGGAGGAGAGGAGAGGAGAGGGGAGGGGAGGGGAGGGGAGGGGAGGGGAGGGGAGGGGAGGGGAGGGGAGGGGAGGGGAGGAGAGGGGAGGGGAGGAGAGGGTAGGGGAGTGGAGGGGAGGGGGGGAGGGGAGGGGAGGGGAGGGGAGGGGAGGGGAGGGGAGGGGAGTGGAGGGGAGTGGAGGGGGGGAGGGGAGGGGAGGGGAGGAGAGGGTAGGGGAGGAGAGGGTAGGGGAGTGGAGGGGAGTGGAGGGGAGGGGAGGGGAGGGGAGGGGAGGGGAGGGGAGGGGAGGGGAGGGGAGGGGAGGGGAGGGGGGGGAGGGGAGGGGAGGGGAGGGAAGTAAAGTACATCATGAATGATTGAAGTCTATGGGGGGGGAAGCTTCACTTATTTCCTGTGATTGAGTAAGGATTCTATCTCGACATGCATTATCTATTCCTGCAATTTTTAAGGTACACTGAAATGTAATCGTCAAGATATATTTAATAAGGCTATATGTTACTCAACTTATAAAGCTTTGCTTTCTTTGCCAAGAGTGTTTGATGAAATGTTGGTTTCCAAAAATACAGCATATTTGTGAATCAGTAAATGAGGTTGCCAGTAAATTGCAGTTGTGTCAACTATTACTGTGCAATTGATTTCAAAACTTTTTTGCCTATTATTTACACTTTAGTTACGCAAATGGAACAATTCCGTAATAACAGAGTGTGGCCTGGGTATAGGTAGACTTAACCTACATTTATACCAAGCGTACATGACGATCAATCGTGTTTCATGCTGACGCTCACAAGAACAGGAATTCCCACCGACAGTGTACAATGACTGAAATCACTTCAAATAGCAACAGAACTCGGCTAGGGGAGGTACTGAAGGGTGAGGGGAGGGAGGAGTGGAAGGGAATGAAGGGGATAGGGAAAATCATTCAACACCACGGCAATCCCATTAAATACCAATCCCCAAAACAACTTGATTTTGCTTTACTGTAGTTATCTTCTAGATAATGTGGAGGAACACGGAAACAAATGCTAAATCACATCAGTCCAATTCAGACCAAAATTTGAGTAAGCAGAAAAATCTGAATATTAACAAATTTAGGTTCAGAATCCAAGGCCCGGATTTTAACCCAAACTTCCCGGCGGTTTCCCGAGAAATGACTTACTGCTGCATGCCCTCCAGAAACCCGTCAACCAGCATTTTAACTCCGGAGCTGACTCGGGTGGCAAAGGCACCCGCCAGAAACAGGCAGGGGACTCGTGAATAAGTTTAAGTGGGGTTTTATGATGTCATTGGGACCCCGATGTGATTTTAACTGGGCAGATCAGAACTCCCGTCCAGCGACAAGACCGGCAAATTGATTGGAAGCTGCATTTGAAGGGACAATCAGCTGTAGGGACTTGGGTCATTGGGATCTGTGTGCTATTGTGAGTAGTGCATTACCTAGGTGGAACTGAGCTTGCAATTTGCTTTCTTCTGATTGTATTCCCCCTTATCTACCCTCATTAAGCACTCACTGCTGATCATGGTAGCTTGTTTTTCCTTTGAATGGGTAAACAGTTGGAGGAAGAGGAGCAGAAGAAGCAGCAGCCTCAAAAACCAGGACAAGTGGCAGGTGAAAGACGCCTTTGCTCATATGGGGACCCTTGAGATGCTTGTGACCAGCAACTTCTGGGGCTGGAGCCTCAGAGGACCCGGCTGTTGAGAGAGCAGATGTGCGGACATCTGAGAGAGAGAGCAACACGTGCCACTCCCACTGCACCTCTATCACTCCCCTGGAGATCATCACTTCCACTGATCTGTGGGAGAACAGACTGCAGAAGATAAGTGACCTCTTGAAAGCCCCTATCCATTTATTCCACCAATCTCCCCAAGGTAGAAGTGCGTCATGCCAAGGTGGAGCAGAAGTTTGAGCCCTGAGCCTGCATGGCAGATGTTTGAACTTCCACTGAAGCTGCAACTCGTGCTGTGAGGGCCCGGCTGCAGCGTCTCTGGTGGTCACACTCTCCAGGATAGACTCGAGAATGTTGCTGCCATTCGAGATAAAACCACACAGGCTGAAAGTGGGCTCCTCCATACTTTCAGCCACAATGCTGAAACTTCTAGGCAGGCCTTCCAATACCTGCCATAGCTACTTGTAGGAGGCAAACAAGTTTCTTCTCATTGTTGGGTCGCTGAAGTCTGCATCTCTGTCCTGTTCAGCAGAGCTGGGAGAGTACCGCACTCCAACGAGTTGTCTTCTGGACTATCTCTGCCACCAGTAGCTCCTGCTGCTCACTCCTACTGACTATTTCACCACATGCAGACCCCTCTAACTCTAACCCAGCCAGGGTACCTGTTTCTGTGCTGGTGCTTGGCAATGATGGAGCATGGGACAGTGCCTCCTTAGGAGGATTATCCTCCTCTGAGGTGCCTTCACAATCCAGCTTGATGTAGAGAAGCTGCCTGATTGTGTTTTTGAGGGAATGCAAGCAATACCCAGACCCTGTTCACGGAATTCCTCAAAATCTCCAATCTGGCAGTTTTGGGGGAGCCACTGATTTCCAGTGCTTGCTGCTCCAGCTCGGAGAGGTTCATGATGTTGGATGGTCCTCTCATAGCTTTACTCCTCTCTCTGCATGCGCTGCCTTGTCCTGCAGAGAGAGAGAGAGAATGAGAGTTAGTGAGTTTATCCGACGCAGATGATTGGGGCTTCTGCTGAGAGGGAGAAGAACAAAATGGAATCAGGATAGGGGGGTGTTAAATGGAAACTACGTGTCTGATATATGGAGTGAGGAAGGCGTCATAAAAGAAGTTGGCAATTCTGCAAAGGATGCCTCGAGAAAAGAGAATACTGCCCATGGCTGATGTGAAGAGAGGAAGGAAGAGATGAGTGTGCATTTGTAGTGCGAGATGAGAGTGCTGAGGGAGGGGGAAAGGAGTGTTGCCAGCTGTTCCAGAGAGAGAGATGAGGAAATTAAGAGCTGTACTCACTCTTTCTACACTTGTGAGGTAATTGAAGCGATTCCTGTAGTGGTTTCCGCACCTGGGGATGATGCTCCTGGAGCTGACAATCTCAGCAATCTGTCTCCATGCCTGGTGGGCTTAATGTTTCAGGATCCTCTCTTCACTGGCTGGAAAGAGAACTTCCCTCTTCTAGCAGGACCTCCAGTGACTCATGATGAAACTTCCTCCACCACTCCAAAGCACAATCTTGTAAAAGGAAATGTAAGCTCACTTCATGAGGTGTATTCCTGCTTGAAGTAGATCTCTGGCTGTCCTGGGTCTGTTTTTTAGTGCAGGGGCCTACACACTTGCACAAAACCCGCCAAGATTTAAAATTTGGGTCCAAGCATCTCATGGCACTTCATTAGGCAAAATGGTGCAACCTATATCCAAAGGAACAATGCTGCAAGCGTCTTCCTTCTGTTTGTTTGTGATGTAATCTTAAATAACTATACATCAGCTGGTAGATGGTTGGAGAATGTAACAGGCGAGATGTTCTCTTTATTGGCTGGGGTCTGCGGTGAAAATCTTAAGTAGGCTTTAAAAAATGCTGGAAGCTCACATACTTCTGCTGACCATGAAATGTTTCACATGCAGGAATAATACCTCTTCGGTTTCCTTATTAAAGGAACCATAATGTGCAACATCTATCAGGAAGCCAGAGTCCCCTGTGCAGAGTAACATGAAATGAGTAAATAGCTCTTTAGGCTTCACTAGTAATGACTGCTCTTAATACATTCCCACATCCTAATTTCACAGACGTTTCACAAAGTTGAATGAGATTTAATCCTAACACTGAAAAAGACCTAATGTGAATTGAGCCAAAATTCTGAAATTTGCAAAAATCTGAATTGTCATTCAGTTTGAATCATTCAAACACTGCACCACACATTAACAAGAGGACAGTTTGCATTTGTAGACAAACTTCAAAATAACTTAGTAATGGTTATTTTCAGTATTATGGGTTAATAATTCTCTGGTAAGCTAGAGGGAGAAGAGTGTTTCTTGACATTTTAATAGAAGGGAGTGAAGGCGTTTCTCAGCTTCCTGCTAACTGGCTTTTGTTTCAGATTTGATATTTGGGACACCTAAACTTCACATGGTCTGTATTGAATACTAGGTTCAAAATAATTTTAATGCTGACTCCATAGCTCCGTTAAACAGGATGTATTCAAGTTGTGCAATGCAGTGTAGTTTTTGAGGCTAGTGTTCAGGGTGTAAGGGATACTAAAGTTATTTGGGGCTATGACTAAAGTTGTAACTTGGATACATTCTGCCTTTTTGTATTATCTCATTCCAACTTGGACTTTCTCCTCCTTTACTATTCTTAAACTTTCACAGTACAATTTGGTTAAGTGATTTCACTTGGGTGCAAAGCCTTTGTTTCCATTTAGAATCACATTAAATACAAATAAGTAAATAACATTGGTAGAAAAGTAATGCACATAAATACTAGAGTCATAGGGGCCGAAATTGTCCATTTCCTTAAGGACTGTTAACACCGAAAAAGCGTTGGCCATGCTGCGGAGTGCAATGGTCGCCGATTTTTCATGTAATGGCCGGCATTATCAAAATTTCACTCCTGCGGTATCCCGGCGGTGACCCGCTCCTAGCCCTACCGCTCCGCTGCAGCCGATTCATCCTAAGTATGTCATCACAGTGCGCACCGCTGATGGTTCCTCCCCCCGACGGCGAAATTCCGCCGAGAAAATCTTCCTCTCTCCGGGCAATGCCAAAAGTTGCTTTTCTAAGGCAATCTAGTGAGGCTGTGGTCTTCTAAAATGGCAGTGCGGGTCCCATTAAAGGGGAGGACGGACTGTCGCTGCCCCCATGTTTTATTTTTGTCGGCCGATTGCCATGTCAGGTCGACAATTACGCCCCCGGGTTCAGCCGGGCCGTCAACAAGCAGCCTGGCACCTCCTCTTGGGTGACCAGCTGGCCCAGTTGAAACTCTCCCTGGTGGCCCAGTGGACCGAAGTTTAAAAATCACACAGGCTCTCCCCTTTAAGTGATGCGGCGCCATGATGACTGACAGTGGCCGACACTACACCCTGCCCCAACTTCCGCCCCTCTGCTGTGCTCACCGCTGCACTATCGCCCCCATTATGAGCGATTTCTGGTCCACTGAAAAAAAAAGCCAAAGAGCGGAATTTCGCTCAAGAGGCGGTGGTGAAAACACAAGAAATGGGGTGGAAGCACCCCCTTTCCAGCGGTGGGCAATTTTAGCCCCATAGAGTCATAGAGTCATTACAGCACAGAAGGAGGTCATTCGGTTCATCGAGTCCATGTCAGCTCTCTGTCGAGCAATCCAGTCAGTCCCATTCCCCTGCTCTATCCCCGTAGCCCCGAGTTTATTTCCCTGAAGTGCCTATCCAATTTCCTTTTGAAATCATTAATCATCTCTGCTTCCACCACCCTCGTCGGCAGCGAGTTCCAGGTCATTACCACTCGCTGCGTAAAAAGGTTCTTCCCCACATCTCCCCTGTACCTCTTGCCCAAAACCTTAAATCTGTGACCCCTCATCCGAGAATGAAAATGCATAATCAATGTTAACTTACTGTTTTATGTGACAAGCTACCTTACTGCTAAATGGCCAATTGTACTTATTTTGCTGTTATTTCATTTTCTCCCCATACTTGTCTTCTGAAAGTAGCAACATGGGTGCACAGTTGCATCTGCAGCAGCTCCCACCCATGCCTCACTCAAGGACTTGCTCTCTTACACATGAACATGGATAGTGAATGCCCTATTGGACTCATGCTTGTGGGATTGAGCCTAAACCAGTTCTCCTCCAACTACCACACATGTATTTCTATCAGGAATCACCAAAATATGATATGAAGTGGGAACCCTGGCCAGTGCTCACTTTATCTAACTCGAAGACGCTAAAGCTAATTATACATCATCATCATAGGCAGTCCCTCGGAATCGAGGAAGACTTGCTTCCACTTTTTAAGTGAGTTCTTTGGTGGCTGAACAGTCCAATACGAGAGCCACAGACTCTGTCACAGGTGAGACAGATAGTCATTGAGGGAAGGGGTGGACGGGACTGGTTAGCCGCATGTTCTTTCCGCTGCCTGCATTTGATTTCTGCATGCTCTCGGCGTTGAGATTCGAGGTGCTCAGTGCCCTCTTGGATGCCCTCTTAGGGCGGTCTTGGGTCAGGGACTCCCAAGTGTCAGTGGGGATGTTGCACTTTATCAGGGAGGCTTTGACGGTGTCCTTGTAGCATTTCCGCTGCCCACCATTGGCTTGTTTGCCATGAAGGAGTTCCAAGTAGAGCACTTGCTTTGGGAATCTCGTGCCTAGCATGCAAACTATGTGGCTTGCCCAGCGGAGCTGATCGAGTGTGGTCAGTGCTTCAATGATGGGGATGTTAGCCTGGACGAGGGCACTGATGTTGGAGCGCCTGTCCTCCCAGGGGATTTGTAGGATCTTGTGGAGACATCCCCAGTGATTCCACTGCTGAGATCAACAAAATTAGCATAGATAAAGAATCGATTCTGCAGCCTTTCTGACATGTAAAATTTCAGTGCCACATATCCAATGAATAATCAGGGAGACTTAGGACACCTAGAACCCTTTTATTTAATGCACTGAGGAACTAGATAATATATTCAGAACATTTTCGACTGATTTTTTTTCCCCTTGGTAACAATTCTACCAATGAATAGATTCTGCGGCGTCAAATTTCTGCTTGTTTCCGTTAGTTATATCAGTGCAATCCGGGCAAAATTGTCCAAAACAGCCCAAGAGATCGGTGAATTTTAAATTGAGTTATGCCCAAAACCACTTACGCTCGTGTTTTCCGTGATGTTTTGTGTTGCTTCAAGATTCAATTCGTCCAAAACTAGCCACGCCCCCAGGTCAAAATTGCGAGATTCCACCGATTGTACTGATTCGGAAAAGTTCTTTAAATTGCCATCATTTTCTTGGGCGCACAGGCACTAGTAGCACGTTTTTAAAGTTTTATTCATATAAAAAAATATTTAATTTACTAAGAAACTGACTAATGTACACCAATGAAACTATTAAATGGTTCAGTATAGTGTCTTTAAATCATTTGCAGTGATTTTAAATCAGGTTTCTTGCAGGTGGAGGGCTGGACACCCTTATTGAAAATGCTTATTTTTGTTGATAAACCCATTTTCAGCTGAATTAATAAAACTGCACCAGGTTACCATTCATAAATACATCAAGGAATATTCAAAAAATAAACGGTTATGTTCTGTTTAACTACCCGATTGCACTGGTTCATGGAAGATTTTACATTTGAATATGCACATGAGTTTGAGAGAAAACTTGAAGTATAATCTAACCAGCGAAATTCCAAGATCATTTTGGGTGCAATTTCTCACTTGCCTCAATGTTCTCAGATCCCCTTTCCACATTGCTCCTGCATACCAGAGCTATCCCTGTGCTATCTGACCCTAGACCTTTTTCCAACTTCTCCCAGGTACCAGGGTGGATTAATGAATGTCCCTGATAATAATACTTGGAATAAAACCCCTGTTCCTACAAATCAAAAGAACATGAGCTGGTATAATTATGAAGATTAACTTTTGAAGAAGTGGTCACTGAAAGAATTTATTTATGCACAAACATGTGACTTACATGTGTTCATTGCTTCTTTATGATGTGTGTGTATGCATTCAACTGTGTATGTCTTACAATTATGGCCTTTTCCCAAATGTTTTGTCTTGATTTCATGACAAATGGATAGCTTCATGTTGTGTATGGATTAGCATGCCTTGGATTAACAATTAACCTCGAATTACAATATTTAGTTCACGGGAGTTCATATGGGATGCCCACCATGTTCTCCTGTCAAATATTGAACTATCTGAGCTTGAAGTAGCTAATTATTCATGTTGGTTTATTCTTCAGAGTGAAAAAATGGGAAACTAAGTCTAGTGGCCTTGCAAATAACTATTAACTTGTTATTTTTTGTCTAGGTTAGAAGATGGAAGAAGAGTAACAGATTCAACCCAGAAAAAATGTTGGCAATAAAGACAGATGATCTGGATTCCTGTGCATCTCAGATGGGCAAAGTCCCTAAATTAGCAGCTCAGTCATGCATAATGGAATGTCACTGTTGCCAAGGGAATATTGCCCATAAATCTGATGGATCATGGGAAACCAGAAAGAGCTCCAAGGTATAGCAGCTAAAATTGTACAACCCTCATTTAAGGAGGAACTGTCTTTATCAAAATTGTATGACATTTTTTTGTTTGTGAAAGAAGAGCCTTATAATGTTACCGGCAACTGATACCATAATGTGGGTCACTGCCATTTCTCTCACTGAGTCATAGGTTTGCAAACAAGAAAGAACTTGCATTTATATAAAGCCTTTCATGTCCTTAGGGCAGTCAATTAATCACTTTTGAAGTGCAATCACTGTTGATTTATAGGCAAATGCAGCAGCCAATTTATTCATAATAGAACCCCACAATTAACAATGAGATAAATGATCAGTTAATTTGTTTTGGTGGTGTTAGTTGAAGGATGACTGTTAGCCAGCACACTTTGGGTGATAGTGTAACATGGGCAATGTCGATTCAGTTGCTTGTGTGCATCTCTCCTGAAAATCAGGATAAATGTATAACTTGCGGTTGTAATCCCCATTTTACACTATTAGTCAAAGTCAAAATTACCCCCAGGAACATTTCTTGCACTTCTTCAAATAGGACTATGGGATTTTTTATTTTCATGTGAACAGGCATATAGGGTCTTAGTTTAACACTGAATCCAAAAGATGGCATCCTCGACAATGCAGCACTCCCTCAGTACTGCACTTAAATGTCAGCTCAGATTTTCCAGGATTTTCTGCCAAAGTTAAAGTGGAAAACCCTCATGGAAATTGAGCCCTTTTCTAGTCAAGTCCTGGAAGGGGTCTAGAATCGATAACCTTCAGACTCAGAGGTGAGAGTGCTACTTTACTAATCTGACCTTGAAACAAACAAGAAAAGGGTTTCCAAACATTTTTTCATGAAGGTGGTGTCCTCTGTTTCCATTATTTATGATGTTGTATGATCTGTTCCTGGCTTACATAGGATTCCATAGGATATACAATACATAAGAACATAAGAACATAAGAATTAGGAACAGGAGTAGGCCATCTAGCCCCTCGAGCCTGCTCCGCCATTCAACAAGATCATGGCTGATCTAGCCGTGGACTCAGCTCCACTTACCCGCCCGCTCCCCGTAACCCTTAATTCCCTTATTGGTTAAAAATCTATCTATCTGTGATTTGAATACATTCAATGAGCTAGCCTCAACTGCTTCCTTGGGCAGAGAATTCCACAGATTCACAACCCTCTGGGATAAGAAATTCCTTCTCAACTCGGTTTTAAATTGGCTCCCCCGTATTTTGAGGCTGTGCCCCCTAGTTCTAGTCTCCCCGACCAGTGGAAACAACCTCTCTGCCTCGGATCTTGTCTATCCCTTTCATTATTTTAAATGTTTCTATAAGATCACCCCTCATCCTTCTGAACTCCAACGAGTAAAGACCCAGTCTACTCAATCTATCATCATAAGGTAACTCTCTCATCTCCGGAATCAGCCTAGTGAATTGTCTCTGTACCCTCTTCAAAGCTAGTATATCCTTCCTTAAGTAAGGTGACCAAAACTGCATGCAGTACTCCAGGTGCGGCCTCACCAATACCCTATACAGTTGCAGCAGGACCTCCCTGCTTTTGTACTCCATCCCTCTCGCAATGAAGGCCAACATTCCATTCGCTAACTTTTTGGGATTCATGCACAAGGACCCCCAGGTCCCTCTGCACCGCAGCATGTTGTAATTTCTCCCCATTCAAATAATATTCCCTTTTACTGTTTTTTTTTTCCAAGGTGGATGACCTCACATTTTCCGACATTGTATTCCATCTGCCAAACCTTAGCCCATTCGCTTAACCTATCTAAATCTCTTTGCAGCCTCTCTGTGTCCTCTACACAACCCGCTTTCCCACTAATCTTTGTATCATCTGCAAATTTTGTTACACTACACTCTGTCCCCTCTTCCAGGTCATCTATGTATATTGTAAACAGTTGTGGTCCCAGCACCGATCCCTGTGGCACACCACTAACCACCGATTTCCAACCCGAAAAGGACCCATTTATCCTGACTCTCTGCTTTCTGTTAGCCAGCCAATTCTCCGCGTACCTTTATCTTCTGCAGTAACCTTTTGTGTGGCACCTTATCAAATGCCTTTTGGAAATCTAAATACACCACATCCATCGGTACACCTCTATCCACCATGCTCGTTATATCCTCAAAGAATTCCAGTAAATTAATTAAACATGATTTCCCCTTCATGAATCCATGTTGCGTCTGCTTGATTGCACTATTCCTATCTAGATGTCCCGCTCTTTCTTCCTTAAATGATAGCTTCAAGCATTTTCCCCACTACAGATGTTAAACTAACCGGCTTATAGTTACCTGCCTTTTGTCTGCCCCCTTTTTTAAACAGAGGCGTTACATTAGCTGCTTTCCAATCCGCTGATACCTCGCCAGAGTCCAGAGAATTTTGGGAGATTATAACGAATGCATCTGCTATAACTTCCGCCATCTCTTTTAATACCCTGGGATGCATTTCATCCGGACCAGGGGACTTGTGTACCTTGAGTCCCATTTGCCTATCCAGCACTACCTCCCTAGTGATAGTGATTATCTCAAGGTCCTCCCTTCCCACAGTCCCGTGACCAGCAATTTTTGGCATGGTTTTTGTGTCTTCCACTGTGAAGACCGAAGCAAAATAATTGTTTAAGATCTCAGCCATTTCCACATTTCCCATTATTAAATCCCCCTTCTCATCTTCTAAGGGACCAACATTTACTTTAGTCACTCTTTTCCGTTTTATATATCTGTAAAAGCTTTTACTATCTGTTTTTATGTTTTGCGCAAGTTTACCTTCGTAATCTATCTTTCCTTTCTTTGTTGCTTTCTTCGTCATTCTTTGCTGTCGTTTAAAATTTTCTCAATCTTCTAGTTTCCCACTAACCTTGGCCACCTTATACGCATTGGTTTTTAATTTGATACTCTCCTTTATTTCCTTGGTTATCCACGGCTGGTTATCTCTTCTCTTACGGCCCTTCTTTTTCACTGGAATATATTTTTGTTGAGCACTATGAAAGAGCTCCTTAAAAGTCCTCCATTGTTCTTCAAATGTGCCACCGTTTAGTCTGTGTTCCCAGTCTACTTTAGCCAACTCTGCCCTCATCCCACTATAGTCCCCTTTGTTTTAGCATAGTACGCTCGTTTGAGACACTACTTCCTCACCTTCAATCTGTATTACAAATTTAACCATACTGTGATCACTCATTCCGAGAGGATCTTTTACTCGGAGATCGTTTATTATTCCTGTCTCATTACACAGGACCAGATCTAAGATAGCTTGCTCCCTTATAGGTTCTGTAACATACTGTTCTAAGAAACAATCCCGTATGCATTCTATGAATTCCTCCTCCAGGCTACCCCGTGCGATTTGATTTGACCAATCGATATGTAGGTTAAAATCAAGGGTATAATGGAGGCATGTGAAAAAGGAACGGCAGTAATCATGATTACTGCCGTTCCTTTTTCACATGCCTCCATTATTCCCTTGATTATTGCCCGCCCCACCGTGAAGTTATTATTTGGGGGCCTATAAACTACGCCCACCAGTGACTTTTTCCCCTTACTATGTCTAACCTCCACCTACAATGATTCAACATTTTGTTCATTAGAGCCAATATCATCTCTCACAACTGCCCTGATATCATCCTTTATTAATAGAGCTACCCCACCTCCTTTCCCTTCTTGTCTATCTTTCCGAATTGCCAAATACCCCTGTATGTTTAATTCTCAGTCTTGGCCCCCCTGCAACCACATTTCTGTAATGGCCACCAAATCATACCCATTTGTAATGATTTGTGCCATCAACTCATTTACTTTATTTCGAATGCTGCGTGCGTTTAGGTAGAGTGTTTTAATACAAATTTTTAAACCATGATTTTTAGTTTTGACCCCTCCTGCATCCCCTTTATATGCATACATATTGTCCCTTCCTATCACCTTGTGGTTTACACTTACTCCAGTGCTGCTCTGCTCTGTTGCCTCCTGCCTTTTGCATTCTTTCTTGGGGTCCTGTTCATTTGAGCTCTCACCCACTCTAACTAGCTCAGAGCCCTCTCCTGGGTTCCGAATACTCCTTGCATTGAGGCACCAAGCTTTCATGCTTGCCTTTTTATTATACTTTGACCCTTTAGAATTTTGCTCCACAGTGGCCTTTTTTGTTCTTTGCCTTGGGTTTCTCTGCCCTCCACTTTTACTCATCTCCTTTCTGTCTTTTGCTTTTGTCTCCATTTTGTTTCCCTCGGTCTCCCTGCATTGGTTCCCATCCCCCTGCCATATTAGTTTAACTCCTCCCCAACAGCACTAGCAAACACTTCCCCTAGGACATTGGTTCCGGTCCTGCCCAGGTGCAGACCGGCTGGTTTGTACTGGTCCCACCTCCCCCAGAACCGGTTCCAATGCCACAGGAATTTGAATCCCTCCCTGCTGCACCACTGTTCAAGCTACGTATTCATCTGAGCTAGCCTGCGATTCCTACTCTGACTAGCTCGTGGCACTGGTAGCAATCCCGAGATTACTACTTTTGAGGTCCTACTTTTTAATTTAGCTCCTAGCTCCTTAAATTCGTCTTGTAGGACCTCATCCCTTTTTTTACCTATATCATTGGTACCAATGTGCACCCCGACAACTGGCTGTTCACCCTCCTTTTTCAGAATGTCCTCCACCTGCTCCGAGACATCCTTGACCCTTGCACCAGGGAGGCAACATACCATCCTGGAGTCTCAGTTGCTGCCGCAGAAACACCTATCTATTCCCCTTACCATTGAATCCCCTATCACTATCACTCTCCCACTCTTTTTCCTGCCCTCCTGTGCAGCAGAGCCAGCCACAGTGCCATGAACTTGGCTGCTGCTGCCCTCCCCTGATGAGTCATCCCCGTCAACAGTACTCAAAGTGGTGTATCTGTTTTGCAGGGGGATGACCACAGGGGACCCTTGCACTTCCTTCCTTGCACTGCTCTTCCTGCTGGTGTTCCATTCCCTAACTGGCTGTGGACCCTTCACTTGCGGTAAGACCAACTCGCTACACGTGCTACTCACGTCATTCTCAGCATCGTGGATGTTCCAGAGTAAATCCACCCTCAGCTCCAATTCCGCAACGCGGACCATCAGGAGCTGGATACACTTCCCGCACACATAGTCGTCAGGGACACCGGAAGTGTCCCTGAGTTCCCACATGGTACAGGAGGAGCATATCACGTGACCGAGCTCTCCTGCCATGACTTATCCCTTAGATACACTTAAATTGGCAACAACAATGCTAAAGTTTACTCACTGTTATAGAAGAGAAAAAAGAAAAACTACTCACCAATCACCAGCCAATCATTTACCCCCTTGCCTGTGACGTCATCTTTCTGTTTCTTTCTACTTCTTTTTTGCCTTCTCCCTGTAGCTGCACAAGCCACGTCCCTCCACGCACCTCCTCGACGCTGCTCCCAACTGCTGCTGCGTTGGGCCTTTATAGGCCTCTCTCCGACCCCGGACTCACGCCTCAGCGATGCACCTCCCGACTGCTGAACTCGCGGCCTTTATAGGCCTCTCTCCGACCCCGGACTCACGCCTCAGTGACGCACCTACAGAAAAAGGCCATTCGGCCTAACCAGTGCATGTCAGTGTTTATGCTCCACTCGAGCCTCCTCCCGTCTTTCCTCATCTAAATCTATCAGCATAACCCTCCATTCCCTTCTCCCTCATATGCTTGTCTAGCCTTCCCTTAAATGCATCTATAATATTCACTTCAACCACTCCCTGTGGTAGGCGAGTTCCACATTCTCACCACTCTTTGGGTAAAGAAGTTTCTTCTGAACTCCTGATTGCATTTCTTGGTGACTATCTTATATTGATCGCCTCTAGTTATGCTCTTCCCCACAAGTGGGAACATTCTCTCTGCAGCCACTCTATCAAAACCTTTCATAATTTTAAAGCCCTTTATTAGGTCTTGTTGAGTCTGAACATGGGTGTAGAACTATTTATGTTGTACTGCCTTTGAGAGCCATAATTTGCATATAATATCGTCAGGAGTCTTATATAGTTTATTAATGAAGGGATTATAAACATTGCCTTTAAGTTAATGAGTAAGTGTTACAGTCAAGCATGATTTTATTTAATATTTATATATTTATCAGAAAATATTTAAGCAAAGTGATATAATAATCTAGGTTAAATATATACACCAAACAAGACATAAAAGCCAAGTTATCCCAAGAGTTGCTAATTTACAACTTGTGTGTGAACCTAGATACATATCTATTGTTTTAACCAGGCAATCTGGTGGCTAATTGGTCCTGAGTGGCCCTGACCAGATTTAATTATGTTCCAAAGGATAGGTGGGTGTTATTTTCTTTGATGTATCCATGTTAGTTTAGCTTTTATGAATCTGCACTCCTTGGGGACAGAGCTTTCCGGAGGTCGGTCCGTCTCTGCAGGTGTGCAGCAAATGTATTAAATGTATCCAGTTATCTGTTAATGAAGTGAATTATTTAGAAATGATCAGAAATTAATTTTGCACATGGGGGTGAAAACAAGAGAATTGGGCTGGATTTTAACTATCGGGTGGCCTGCTGGTGGAGTGCGCCAGCTGGCAAACCCAATAGTGCCAGTGGGGGTCCCGGTCCATTTAGAGGGCCAGGCCTTAATATATAGGGGCAGGCTTTGGGTGCCAAACAGCTGTCCCGAGGCAGCTTGCCAGCGCAATATCAGGTGACCTAAATGTATATGTCTGGTTCTTGTGATTTCTAGGCAATCAGTGTAAGCCAATTACAGCTTGATTGTCATATCTGACAAAGCCCAAGAGAATACTATAGACCATTACCAGAATGAATTGTCATCTGAATATATTAATTTGCAGTGATTTATATTTCTATCTAAATTCTAACAGAAATATAATTCACCTTGTACCAATGGACACAGCCACATTGGTCTTGTCTACCATCAGGAACTTGATTACTTGCAATCAGGGATTTCCTATTGAAGAGTGGAGGAAGTGAATCCCCTCCTGGATGGGCCATGTTCTTTCATAAATGTTAATTTGATATTCCATTTAATGTGGTGGGCCACACCAAAATGACCCAGAGTAATGTCTCAGCCTATCACACAAGATTGATTTTTTGCTATTGAAGAATAGTGACATTTGTTTTATACAAACTTCAATGATTTAAAGTGCTGAGGTAAGCTGGCTAGCTCATGAATAATTTGATTTAAGTGCAACCGGCTCTGCTAATAATTTAATATATACTTTGAAAGAGGGGATTTGAGAATAGATTATGCAGATGTACACTGGAGGATCCTAAAGCGAGCCTTGCCTTGAGATTTATCAATGTCAGCAGCAAATACTTCCATGTACTTTGACAAACTTCACCAGCACCAGAACAAAGATTGTAACAAAGATAAATTGGCCATCCCTTGTGTAAACATAGGGCCCGAAATTCAGTACCGCTGGAAAGCTGGTGCTCCCCCCACCTTTTTGTGACCATTAGCGCCGAAATTTTTTCATGGCTGGGCCACCCCATATTCAGCTCCAAAAGTGAGCAAATGGGTTCCAGCGCTAATGAACCCTTCCAAAGTGGATTTTTTTAGCGGTGTGTCTGTTTTAATTTGAGCGTTATCACCTTTGAGAAATTCAGCATGCAGGTAAGGGTTTCTAATGAGCTAGCTGCTCTCTGGCCTTTTTAAAGGCCAGGGTTTGCAGCAAGGCCCTGAGCGGGGAAGGAGTTTGGAAGGATGGCTGGTGTAAGAGGTGCAAGGAGAGTCAATAGGTTTACTGATATGGAGCTGGAGACACTGATGGACGGTGTGGAGGACAGAAGAAGAATATTGTTTCCTGACGTGGGGAGACCTGGCAGACAGGCAGTACATAATGCATGGAGGGAGATTGCAGGGGAGGTGTCAGGCACCTTCATACATGTGAGGATGCACCCTCCCAGGAGGGTGCTGGCCAGTCTGCACCCGGCCCTTCCAGGGTGGCGATGGGTTGATGCCTCCTAGCTCTGGGGCGACAGGGATCCTCCTCCTCCTGCGCCTCCTCCTTCCTCCTCAGGTGGTACTGCTGGCTCGACCTCCAGCGGCTGTCCCCTCATGATGGCCAGGTTGTGCAGCATGCAGCAGACCATGACGATTATGGAGACCCATTGAGGAGAGTACTGCAAGGTGCCACCAGATTGGTCCAGGCACCGGAATCTCTGCTTCAGTATGCCTCTGCACTGTTCAATGATGCACCTGGTAGCACAATGAGCGTCATGTTATGCATGCTCTGGCGCTGTCCTGAGGTTCCACAGAGGAGTAAGCAGCCAGGTGGACAGGGGATATCCTTTGACCCCGCAATCCTGATTCGGGCCGGTGAAGATGGCAGGCACACTGGTCTGGCATAAAATAAGCGAATCATGGCTGCTGCCTCCCTTGCCCACTGCCTGTCCGCACGGTGCTGATGGTGACGCCTTCTCCTTCATGCCCCCCTGCTTCTGAGCAGGTGTACCAGATGTCGCCCTCCCAACGCTCCTCCTATCCTCAGGGTGAACCCTGCCAAGCAGGTCTCTGCAGTCCACAGGACTCCACTAAAGAGTCAGACCTGAAAGTTGTACAAAATACAGGGGTATGTGCAAACCTGAGCAGCACTCAGCAGGTTTAATGAAGCCAAAACAATTAATAAAATTATATCAAAAGCTAAATACTGTGGACCATGGGAAATGAAATAAAAAAATTAATAATGAATAAACCTATATGAAAAGCTAAATACTATGAATGCTGGTAAATGAAATAAAAACACTAATAATTAATAAAACGATATCAAACGATAAATACTGCGGATGCTGGAAAATGAAATAAAAACACTAATAAGTAATAAAACTTTTTACCTACCAAAGAGCCCCAGTGGTGTCGCGTTCGAGCACCGTATCAAAAACCTAGCGGGGGCACTGCGGGAAAAGTCTTACCTTTTTTTCGGTGAATTTCAGTGTCCTGGTGCTTTACAGCAGCCTGCACGCTGCAGAGCTCACTGCTGGAAACTCACTTTTACAGCGGCTTCACCGCGCTGTTTCCGGTGGAAGTGTACAGTGCTCAAACCCTCCCCGAGCTGAATATGGCTCGGGGAGGGAAAAGTACCCCACCGCGGTGGCCGATCAATTTTGTCGATCGACCGCCCAAACTCTGTGGTAGCCGTCCCTTCGGAGACAGTGAATTTCAGGCCCATAGTGTCATGGTATCATGGTGAATCTAAAAAGAATTGACTTGTTAAAATAAAAAAAAGATTGAAACAGATAAATGGGAGAAAAAGATGGATAATTCTGAAATATCTGATTTTTATTTGCTAGCACTGACGTCTAGCAATGTTATGTAAATAGTCTAAAAACAATACTATCAACATAGAAACATAGAAACATAGAAAATAGGTGCAGGAGCAGGCCATTCGGCCCTTCAAGCCTGCACCGCCATTCAATGAGTTCATGGCTGAACATGCAACCTCAGTACCCCATTAGTCACTGCCTGCCATTCTGAAAAGTACCCATTTACTCCTACTCTTTGCTTCCTGTCTGACAACCAGTTCTCAAAGCCTATCTTTTCAGTTTTAGACACAATCATAAATATTAATCCTGACAGTGATGTTTTGTAGTTAGAAGTACAAATATCAGGCTTTATGCTTTATTTGTTAAACTGATTGGACAACTTAGGGACAATTTTCCTGACCTATGTCCCTGGGAAAGGCCAAGTTCCTGCACAGAGGTCAGTGAAACGGGATGGAGACCTCGTTCATTGGATCACTACCCATTTTCCATAGCCAAGGAATGACAGGTCTTTCCTGAGGACAGAGCTGGCCCTGTGCCTGTAGTGTCACAGGTCCATAAGAGCTAAGCAAATGAGCCGAGAAAGAGCTTCCCCAGCCCACCAACACATTTTCTGAGAGTATCACCTGCCCAGTTTCAGGTGTGGTGGCACCCAGAAAATATGGTACTGTGGCCTGCCATCAAACCCCTGTTGACTGGAGGGTCCATGAGGCATCCTGGGGGCAGGTTGAAGATGGTCATGAAGGTCGATTTTTGTAGCTTGTAACTTTCCTGCCCCTGCTGCCCTAGGCCTTGCTGGGGGTTTAGACGACACCGGGAATGTCCTGTTTGAGCCTATGCAATGTGGACAGTGGATATTAGAAAGTCCATTTTTTAATTTGTTCTTGAGATGTGGGTGACATTGGCAAGGCAATATTTATTGCCCATCCCTACTTACCCTAAGGTCAGACCAGATGGGGGTGGCAGGATCCTTGAACGAGTTCAATATTTATGACAATCAGCAAATCTCGATAATTACCCATAAACTATCAGAGTGCTTGACCTTAACATGGCCACACACCATATCCCACTGAATAATAGTTCCACCAGTTGGAGTACAGCGCCAGTTAGAGGGATGAAGCTTCAACAGCAGCTGCTTGTATCTCTTCAGCCCAGTCATAAGCAACAAACCCTGGATATATAAACATATGATATTGTACAGGCCTCTGGGTGATGCAACTGTCAATAGATGAAGAAGACCAAATACTGGAGCTATTAACAGTGGTAGCTGATGATCAGACGCGCGAGAAACTAACTACAAATATTGAGTTATCTCCATTCATCATCCTAGGCGGTCCCTCAAACGAGGATGACTTGCTTCCACGAGAGTTCACAGATGTTTCAATGAAAGACCCGAAGTTCCAGTTCTGAACTCAAGTTCAGGGGTTGGAAGATGCCTGTGCGTGAATTTTTTTTAACGTATGATGACCGTTGCATATCAGCCACCACACGGGCTTGACAGAGCTAGGCCTTTATCCAGTGGCAAGGATTAACCAGGATGACTGGAGACCTGCTTTGCTGCACAGACCTAGTGCGCACATGTATCGCAGTGTGGGCAGGTCCGTGCTGCCCCTGGCCTCTCGGCTCTTCTGGGCCCCGTACCCTCATTCGCCGCACTTCTGCTATGATGTTCCAGGGCCCAGCGCTCCAGCTCTATTTCCAGTAGTGACACATTGAAGTGAGTAGCCCCATACTAAACAATTCAGACAAAAGATCTCTTGTAATCAATAAGGAGCAACTAATTCATCTACAAGCAATTGCCAGCTAGAATATTCCAAACGCTTTATCACCAAGAAAGCCCAATCTGCATTTTAGCACATTTTCTTTGCAATAAATGAATACCTATTGTTGGTCGATAATCCTTTTTGATCTGTAGACAAGACATCAGAAATACTCCACCCCCAACACCCCCACCCCAACAAGCTCCATTCCTGAGTCAGTAATGGTGTCACCCACCTTATTTCCTCCTTAACGAGAGCCAATGTTGCCTCGGGCTCACATACTGTGTGCTGCAGCTGGTATTATTACATGTCTATTCAGCACGTATCACTGATCCATGAATTTGGTTTTAATACATTTAATTGAAACCAGATTTCACTCTGCACACAATTCTAAACATCCTGTAGGGCATGAAAATGCTGACAAGGTAAAATGAAAGTATATCTTGTGGGAGTGATGACTCATTGAGGCGTCCTTATTTCATCCTTCCCTATTTGCTTTCTATTCTAGATGTTCTATATACTCAGTTCTTACAATAGGCTTTACTGTGTTATATTGTTCTTCTGTAAATTGATATTGAAAAGACAAAAGTATCTGGAAATGAGCAAATGGGTATATGGGAATTGGTTGCAGTAGGAATTAAATTTGAGCATGCCATTTCCCCTCCATTCCTGTCCCAGTTCGATTTCAGCACAACTGTTTTTTCTGGTGGCCAAATAGCCATGCCTGAATCATGTTGGAGCCAGATATATTCCAGCCTCTACGCTCTCCAATCTTGGCCTTTACCCTCTCTCCCGATCATAGCTACACTCCTTCCTGATCACCCACTTCCCGGATGCTCTGCTTCCTTTTAAGGAGTTACCCAAGGGCTGCTGCTTGTGTCACAGTGGCTCGATCTTCAAGTTGTCTTCTCCAGCTATCTGCGTGGGGCTGCCTATTAGATGTCCGCATCTCACTGACGCAGATGATAATGAAACCTGAGGCCCAATATTACGTGCACCTGAAGCCCATCTATTTAGGCGTAGGGAGTTTACCCTGGGACCCCTGTGTGCCCACCCTCACATTTTTAGGCCATTGTTTGTTGAAAGAAAAGTGTGATTGGAGGGAGCAAATCACTCCATTTGGAACTGGCTGATGCATTGAAGCCAAGTGGTAAATTCCTCAGGTTTACAATAAAGATGAACTCAAAGTGACAAAAACACTTGGAGCTGAGCCACATTTTCACCTTTATTGTTGAATTCAACAGTAATAAAAATACTTCCAATCTGGGTCTGAGTTTTCATGGGCTTGGATCTGTTTAGTTGCTTATACCGTCAGTCCTGGAACACTTAGTTCTGATTTGAATTTAATGGGCTGGTGTTAGTTTTGGGGCAGAACAAAGGAACAAACTGAGCCAGGCAACATTAGAAATATTCCGCAAAGTGGGATGCCACAGGCATAATTAACGAGAATAGTATTAACACAAGCAGAGGGAAGAAAACTATGAAATTGTCAGTGTACAATTAAATCACGTAAGGTAACTGCATAATCTTGGACCTGGCGAAGAACAGCATGAAATTAATAAACACAAAACATCCTAAAGGGTGCAAATAGGATATTTTGTTATTCAAAATAATATTGTACCAAGTTCCTTTGAACTGAATACTATTGCCTTGATTTTAACTGGGGGTGAGCGGTGAACGTGAGGTGAGGCTCGGCTCAGCCCGGCCCAGACTGGCCCGGCTTGCCAACGTGAGGTCTGGGCCATTTTAACTCCCAGGCCTCATTTAAATATACCAGGCCTGACTACCGCCCAAAGCAGGTGTCAATGACATCAGACTGGTGGATGAGAGTCAGATGAGATTGGCCGGAGACCTGCGGGAATGGTTGCTGGCAGTCAGATAAGTCGTGGCGAGCAGGGTGGGATGGGAGGAGGGGTGAGTAGGCAGTTGCCGTCGGGGGAACCCCCTGACAGCAATCACTTAACTCCCTCTTCACCACCTGTAATGTATTTGCTTCATGGGTTCTTTGCTTAAGAATTCATAGCAACACATTGCTATTAAGAACTAATTGTTTTATTAACAAAGGTTCAACAACCGCACTGAACATTACCAGTTCATCCACTAGGCTCACAACTGCATATCTCATCGTGGATGACCTAGACCCAACTGACTGGGGTTTTATTGAGTCCTGTGACCATCACATGACTGGCTAAGCCACTTACAATGCAACAGCTCTACAACTATTTTGAGCATAACTTTAAATCAAGGGCCCCCTTTTGGTAAGGGCACTAGAACCCACAAATTTCCAAATAAAACTTTATAGAAAACTTAAATCAAATTAAAATTTGGTTGCTGGGGTAATGATGCACTCCAGTCCCACCTCTCGCGGAAGGCCGCGAACGTACCGGTGGACACCGCGTGCTCCATCGCCAGGGATACCCTGGCGTGAATGTAGCCACAGAAAAGAGGCAGGCGATCGGGCTGAACAACCCCCTCGACTGCCCGCTACCTGAACCTATTAATAACCATCTTGGCCAGGCCTAGGAGCAGTCCTACGAGGAGGCTCTCCACACCGGGTACTCAAAGATCAGGAGTGTGGGACTGAAGTGCAGCCAAAAGTCGAGGACCAGCCCCTTCAAATAATGGAATAGGGGCTGCAACCTCACACATAGCACGTAAACGTGGAACACGGACTCCTCCAGACTATAGAAATTGCAGGTGCAACAGCTCTACAAACCTGTGAACATTGTCACAAATGCGTACATTACACCATCCAAAGATTCCTTGAAGACCAGGAGGACCAGGAGTGCTCCTCCAGACCCAACAAAGACATAATTTTAAAGAAAAATGTTCGTCCCTCTCCTGGGCCTGCTCCTTCATGTCTGGTGCTGCTGGTAAGGGCGGCTCCAGGCACTGAATGCGGCTGACCAGCGTTAAAATGTATTCGGAGTCTGAATGACATCATTAGGCCCTGAATTTAGAATTTCTGTGAGCGCCTCCCCTACCTGGTGCAAGGGCCTCACTGACTCGCCAGAACGCGCCTGTTAATATGGCACTTAGCCAGTGAGCATCAGGTGACTAGGTCACTGCAAGGGTTTTGAATCCCCATACACATGCACTGTTCTTGTCGGGCACAGGTGGATTAAAATCGAGGGTGTACATTCTGCCATTATCAGTGCATAAACATTCAAATGGTTCATCTGAAATTCCTTTGACTACTGTTTTAACTGAGGTGTTAACTTATTTATTTTAGCAGATTAGAGACTCTATTAAAATGGCAGGCAAAGGAATTTTAAATGTGTCATCCAGCAGACAACCTGCTCATTGACACGAAAGCAAAATACTGCGGATGCTAACTGGCTCCAAAGCTAATCACAGCCTTGATCCAGAGATGGACACAAGAGCTAAATGTCAGAGGAGAGATGAGGTTAGCTGCCCTCAATATCAAGTCAGTACTTAAACAAGTACAGTACCAACAACAAACTCTAGCTAACCTGAGGTTGATGGGTGTCAAAGGGAGAGCCCTCCATTGTCTGGAGTTATACCTGAATCATGGGAAGTTCATCAGGATTGTCGGATGGCAGTCATCGCAGCCCCAAGACATTGCTGCAGGGGTTCCTCAGCATCTTTAGCTGCTTCATTAGTGTCCTTCCCTCCATCATGTCAAGAGTGGGGCTATTCTGCAATCTCATTCCTGATGCAGACATGTGCACCTTCCAGCCAATTATTGGCGATGAGGATCAAGAATCGTGGCTGATTTTTGTTCTCTTCCCTGGTGCAGGGTCACTTAGGTTAATTAGAGTCTTCCAACTGTTGCCTGACTGAGATCAGTTAAGTTGCCTCAGGGCCAGGATTAAAGCCAGAACTTCTCTCTCTGTGGGTTAGTACAACACTAGTTAGTGTCATTACCCATTCCAGATATTAGCAGAACTTCTCATAAACCGAGATAACAGCATTTAATATATACTGAAAAAAAAATCCAATACTTAAACCTATACCTTCAAATTTGAACCATCAAACTAACTTGTATAACCAGCTGGAGTATCAGATTGCAGAATGGATAAGACAGGCCACAAAAGGGACTTGGGCTGCAGAAACAGGGAAATGAACTTGCGATAAGCTTTTTCTACAAACTCATCACAGAAAGGACTTGTAGTGAGACTCATAGACAGGCAAAAAGCACAGTTAGAGGAGCTGGGATCGGGAGCCATTTTAAAATCTCTAAACAATGCCAAAAGTAATGAATATTTAAATATTTATCCTTGTTTTATCCCTATAACATGTTTAAAGAGCCATCTCCACATTCATCCTTAGATGTCGCTGATTCTTTAAGACATTTAGCTGATTTAATTTTTCAGGTTTATATTACAACTTAATGTTACTGAAATTTGTATTAGCTGAAAAAAAATCACACAGTATATTAACGCAACATTTATTGTTGCAGGGAAAGTGACTTCAAACAAAGCAGTTGAAAGGAAGCTTCTCTTTGAGCTGTTGAATGAGAGCTTCCTTTCTGTTTGAAGTTCATTAACTGGTTTCAGAAGAGAGCCATAAGGTTAAAAGAAATGCTAAATGAGTCCATTTCTTAAGCTATTCATTTCATAATGATTGATGTTGAATCCTTAATTAAGGTTAAGAAGTTATCGCTGTTTGTAATGGTGACAATGCTGTTAGCTCCAGATCTTTTTCTGAGTGCGGAAACTGTCGTTATAGTAGCCTGCAGGTCATGCTTTTTGAAACTAGTTATATTCTCATTTTTAAACAGAAACAAAATGTTGATAAAAATCATTGCAAGGACGACATGAAAGAGCTAAGGGAATCTCAAACTAAAAGTGATTTAACGAGTAACCACCAAGCCATAAAGACTAGGACATTTCCAAATTAATTCCCTAATCTTTGCTTAACCATATGGGGTCAAGATTTGTTTTACATTTTTCTCTGGATATGGGCATCACTAGCAAGGCCAGAATTTATTACCCATTCCTAGTTACCCTTGAGAAGGTGGATTACATAGGATTACATAGGATATACAGCACAGAGACAGGTCATTCGGCCCAACCAGCCCATGCCGCCGTTTATGCTCCACTCGAGCCTCCTCCCGTCTTTCCTCAAATCTATCAGCATAACCCGATAGTCCCTTCTCCCTCGTATGCTTATCTAGCCTCCCCTTAAATGCATCTATACTATTCGCGCCAACCACTCCCTGTGGCAGCGAGTTCCACATTCTCACCACTCTCTGGGTAAAGAAGTTGGTGGTGAGCCATCTTCTTCAACTGCTGTAGCCCACATGGTGAAGGAACTCCCACAATGCTGTTAGGTAGGGAGTTCCAAGATGTTGACCCAGCGACGATGAAGGAACGGTGATATATTTCCAAGTCAGGATGGTGTGTGTCTTGGAGGGGAACTTGGAGGTAGTGGTGTTTCCATGCACCTGTTGCCCTTGTCTTAGGTGGTGGAGGTTGCAGATTTAGAGGTGCTGTTGAAGAACATAGAACATAAGAAATAGGAACAGGAGTAGGCCATACGCCCCCTCGAGCCTGCTCCACCATTCAATAAGATCATGGTTGATCTGATCATGGACTGAGCTCCACTTCCCCGCTTGCTCCCCATAACCCCTTATGCCCTTATCGCTCAAGAAACTCTATTTCTATCTTAAATTTATTCAATGTCCCAGCTTTCACAGCTCTCCGAGGCAGCAAATTCCACAGATTTACAACCCTCTGAGAGAAGTTCCTCCTCATCTCTGTTTTAAATGGGTGGCTCCTTATTCTAAGATCATGCCCTCTAGTTCTAGTCTCCCCCATCAGTGGAAACATCCTCTCTGCATCCACCTTGTCAAGCCCCCTCATAATCTTATATGTTTCGATAAGATCACCTCTCATTCTTCTGAACTCCAATGAATAGAGGCCCAACCTACTCAACCTTTCCTCATGTCAACCCCCTCATCCCCGGAATCAACCTAATGAACCTTCTCTGAACTGCCTCCAAAGCAAGTATATTCCTTTGTAAATATGGAAACCAATACTGCATGCAGTATTCCAGGTGTGGCCTCACCAATACCCTGCATAGCTATAGTAAGACTTCCCTGCTTTTATACTCCATCCCCTTTGCAATAAAGGCCAAGATACCATTGGCCTTCCTGATCACTTGCTGTACCTGCATACTAACCTTTCTTGTTTCATGCACAAGTATCCCCAGGTCCCACTATACTGCGGTACTTTGCAATCTTTCTCCATTTAAATAATAACTTGCTCTTTGATTTTTTTTCTGCCAAAGTGCATAACCTCACACTTTCCGACATTATACTCCATCTGCCAAATTTTTGCCCACTCACTTAGCCTGTCTATGTCCTTTCGCAGATTTTTTTGTCTCCTCCTCACACATTGCTTTTCCTCCCATCTTTGTATCATCAGCAAACTTGGCTACGTTACACTCGGTCCCTTCTTCCAAGTCGTTAATATAGATTGTAAATAGTTGGGGTCCCAGAACTGATCCCTGCAGCACCCCACTAGTTACTGGTTGCCAATCAGAGAATTAACTATTTATCCCGACTCTCTGTTTTCTGTTAGTTAGCCAATCCTCTATCCATGCTAATATATTACCTCCAACTCCGTGAACTTTTAACTTGTGCAGTAACCTTTTATGTGGCACCTTGTCTGTGGTATATGTAAGCACTCTAATAATGACTACACGAGCTAAGGTTATAGTACTTGAACTCTAGTGACCTTAATCCATTTATTGTAGCTCCTTGAGTGAGGACACCAGGAGGTGAGCTCCCTTTTATACTTGGTTACCTACAGTGTGCAGATGACCCTTAGGTCTCCACCAGTAGTACCCTCTGGTGGCACAGGTATTGTGTATACAGTGTGAAGGTACATTCAGTGGTCTAGTGTTACAGTACGCACATTAACATACGTAACAACACTCCCCCCCTTAGTCTTGTGTCACAGGCTTTTGCACTGTGTTCTCTGGCCCTCGACTTGAGAGATTGTAGTGAGGGTTGTGTGGGTTCTGGGTGTGATCCATGTGTTCATGGCTATATACATCCATTTCCACCCCCCCCCCCCCCCCATACATAGACCATGTGTGTGGCTCAATACCTGCATTGGTATACATATAGAGTGAGTAAGGAATCAGGTTGGTTATGTCACTGTTTTTGAGTTCAGCTGTGGTGGAGCAACTACATGTTATAAGTAAGGTACATACATTATCTTGTTTGGGTGGGTGAGGACATTTAGCGGTGAGCAGAGCCACAGGGTGGTGTGGCCTCCCTGTCCTCCATTGAGGGCTGCAGGCTCACCCTGCTGACCTTCATGGTGGTGGAAGTCTGGTCATCCCAGGTCCCGCCGGAAAGCGGGAGGGTACTGGCCTCTTGCTCTCGGTGCTGGCCCTGGTGGCCAGAGGGGTAGGGCCGATCTGGGGCAGGGTGCCAGTGGTGGTGACTGTGCCATCCATTGATTGCTGGTCCTACAGTGGGTATGCTCCTACTGTGTGTGTGTGGCCACCCTCCCTGGGGCATCACATTGGTCCCGAAGGCGCAGGCTACATGATCGGGTAGCCCGCTGGATCTGGATGTTTTCCACGGAGGGTTGCCTTTGGCATTGTCAGCATACATGTAGAACCCGGCATCATTTCTCATTTTATCATTAGCATACATGATACATTGGCTCCGACCGCAACCAGCCAACTCGACATTGATATTTGTCTTTACACTTTCACATTTGTCCATTACAATACTTTCCTGTGTACTATCAGTATCTCTGTTACATTTGGATACCTGCCTTTGTTAGTTACATTTTTCTCATTAGCATTACTGGCATCACCATTCAACAGTACATTTATATACTTGCATTCATTAATTACACTTTTATCATTAGTGTCCCCGGCATCGCTGTACCAAGAGTGGAACTGTCCCTTAAATTGTTTTAGGTTGCCGATCTCCTTTAAGAGAGCCTTGCAATCTTTACCCCAGTCAGTTCGCTGCTCGGCGTCACATGTTGCTCCCTCAACGCTGCCCCTTGTGGTCTGGTCGTGGCCATCTTGATTTCAGGTGCTTCACCTCGTGGTGCAGGCGCCATCTTCTTTCTCTCCACGAGGTAGGCTGCGGTGATCCTTTTCTCCCCAGGTTCTGCCACGGAAGCCGGGAATCTACCTTCTGCGCTGATCTTCTTCCCTCGGAGTCCTACCACTGGAGCCCGGAAGGTGAGGTCTGGTCGTTCAGGTTGGATCATCTCACTGTTGAGTTGTGCAGTCAGTGTCGTCGTCACGCAGTTGAGCTGGACGGTAGGATTTCCAGGTGCTGCGATGGATCCAAGTTTAGGACGTCGATCGCCGGGGCCTGGAGGCTTTCCCCGCTCCATCAAATTTGGATTTGCTTCAGCCATCTCCTTCCCAGCAGTGTTGGACCATCACCGGCAACGATCCACAAAGGAAGCTTGTGCATCGCGCCGCCATGGGACACCTGGACATCCACACTGCCAACGACTGGGATGGTGTCTTTCGTGTAAGTGAGCAGCTTCGCCTGGATTGGGAACATTTTGGGTCGTTTGGCAGGATTGTCCCAGAGTTTCTCGAAGGCCGTCTGATTCATCAGCGATTGGCTCGCCCCTGTGTCGATCTCCATTGAGACTGGAACACCGTTGATTTCTACTTCCATTTTCCACGGGAAATTCTCGGTGGAGCAGGTATACACTCCATACAGCGCTGGAGCCCGGGTGATCAGCCCACCCATCAGCGACTCGTTGAGTAAAATTTCTTCTACACATTCGCTGTAGATGACCTTTAGTGTTACAGCCTTTGCAGGTATAGTCTTTGTATCAGCACTGGTAGGCCCTGTGGGTTCCTCCACAGCACCAGCTCGGGGCTAGCCAGTTGGCCCCATGTGGCGGACTCAGGGTTGCGGGACCCGGGGCAGCAGCCTTGCCTCTGAAAGGCACCATTCGGTTCACTGTACTCGTTGGGTTAGAGTCCTGGGGGTGAGTCATCATCCTCGTGGAGTCGCAGACCAAAATCATGAATGCCTGGCTCACTTTGATTGCCTTCTGCAGGGTGACCATGGTGTCCGCAGAAAGCAGCTTATGGAGGAGGCCCTCATGGCCAAATCCAATAACGAAGATGTCTCTCAGTGCTTCGGTGAGGTGGTCGCCAAAATCACACGGTGCAGCCAATCTTCTCAGGTCTGCAGCATATTTAGCAATTTCTTGGCCTTCGGGCCGCTGGTGGGTGTAGAACCGATGTCTGGCTGTGAGGATGCTCTCTTTAGGTTTGAGTTGTTCTTGTATTATAGTTATGAGCTCCGCATAAGTCTTGGTTGTCATCTTCGCTGGGGCTAGCAGGTCCCTGACGAGGCCATGGACGTTGGGCCCACAACTGCTGAGCAGGATGGCCCTGCGCTTATCAACCAGCGAGGTCGGTGTCTCACCAGCCAGGTCATTCACGATGAAAAAGTGTTTGAGCCTTTTCACAAAGGCATCCCAATCTTCCCATCAGCGAATTGTTGGAAGTTGCTTAGGTTAGACATGTTGTGCGTGGAAATTCATAACCTCGTCGCCAGTTGTGGTATATGTAAGCACTCTAATAATGACTACACGAGGTAAGGGTATAGTACTTGAACTGTGGTGACCTTAGTCTGTTTATTGCAGCTCCTTGAGTGAGGACACCAAGAGGTGAGCTCCCTTTTATACTTGGTTACCTGCAGTCTGCAGGTGACCCTTTGGTCTCCAGCAGTAGCACCCTCTGGTGGTACAGGTATGGTGTATACAGTGTGAAGGTACATTCAGTGGTCTAGTGTTACAGTACGCACATTAACATACATTGTCAAATGCCTTCTGGAAGTCCAAATACACCACATCCACTAGTATAAGAAGCTGTGAGTTGCTGCATCGTGTAGATGGTAGATCATGTAAGGAAGTCTTATTACAATTGTACAGGGCTTTGGTGAGACCATACCTGGAGTACTCTGCACAGTTTTGGTCTCCTTATCTGAGAAAGGACAGACATGCCTTCGAGACGGAGCAACAAAGGTTCACTGGATTGGTCCCTGGGATGAGAGAGTTGTTTTATGAGGAGAGTTTGAGTAGATTGGGCCTATACTCTCTGGAGTTTAGACGAATGAGAGGTGATCTCATTGAAACATATAAGATACTGAGTGGGGTTGACAGGATAGATGCTGCAAGGTTGTTTCCCCTGGTTGGAGAGTCTAGAACTAGGGGGGCATCGTCTTAGAATAAGGGGTCGGCCATTTAAGACAGAGATGAGGAAGAATTTCTTCACTCAGGGTTGTGAATCTTTGGAATTCACTACTTCAAAGGGCTTTGAATGCTAAGTCGTTGAGTATATTCAAGGCCGAGATAGATAGATAGATTTTTGGACTTGAGGGGAATCATGGTTTTTTTTGATTGGACGCGAAAGTGGAGTTGCAGTTGAAGATCAGCTATGATCTTATTGAATGACGGAGGAGGCTTGAAGGGCCATATGGCCTACTCATGCTCCTAATTCTTATGTTCTAATGTACATATTTCAGCCACATTGTGCCACTGGTGGAGGGAAGTGATGTTTAAGGTGGTGGATGGGCTGCTGATCAAGCAGACTGCTTTGCCCTGGATAGTGCTGAGCTTCTTGAGCGTTGTTGCAGCTGCACTCATCCAGGCCAGTGGAGAGTATGCCATCTCTTGACTTGTGCCTTGTAGATGGTGGAAAGGCTTTCGGAAGTCAGGAGATGAATCACTTCGCACAGAATAAAAGAAAGACTTGAAGGAATTGCATTTATATAGCACCCTTCAAAATGCTTTACAGCCAATTAAGTACTTTTAGAGTGTAGTCACTGTTGTAATGTGAGAACCACGGCAGCCAATTTGCGCATAGCAAGCGCCCACAAACAGCAACGTGATAATGACCAAATAATCTGTTTTTGTTATGTTGATTGATGGATAAATATTGGCCAGGACACCGGGGAGAATTCTCCTGCTCTACTTCAAAATAGTGCCATGGAATCTTTTATGTCCATCTGAGAGAGCAGACAGGGCCTCAGTTTAGCATCTCATCTGAAAGACAGTACCTCTGATAGTGCAGCAGTCCCTCAGCATTGCACTGGAGTGTCAACCTAGATTTTGTGCTCAAGTTCCTGGAGTGGGATCTGAATCCACAACCTTCTGACTTAGAGGCAAGTGTGCTACCCACTGAGCCACAGTTGACACTATAAAGTTGTTGAATGCCATGGGGTGGTTGTTAGATTCTATCTTGTTAGAGATAGTCATTGCCGGGCACTTGTGTGACATGAATATTACTTGCCACGTATCAGCCCAAGCCTGGATGTTGTCCAGATCTTGCTGCATGCATATAGACTGCTTCATTATCTGAGAAATTGTGAATGGAACTGAACATTGCAAACATCAGCGAACACCCCCACTTCTGACCTTATGATGGAGGGAAGATGATTGATGGGGAGAGTTTAGTGCCCCAGGACTAGGGAAGGGAAAAATTCACCCAGGGCTCTCACAATTGATTGCTATCCAGTAACCTCTGCTGGAAAATGTAGATGTGCATAGTAGATGAGGAGAGCTGTAATGCTCCCCATGCTTGATACTGATTGAGCTCACACATGAAGAATGGCGATATGACTGAGATACTGGAAGGTGTTCAGCACCTGTCAAATAATATCCAGCATGAGCCATCACTTCAGGAGAGGGGGGTGGGGGGAAGGAAACTGAAATGTATAGTGCTGTGGTTTATAGAGATATTCATTTGCAGTGTACAAGATGGGTCAGCATCAACAATCATGGTGTTCCTTTGCCTTCTTGCTAAATAACAAGAGGGAAACTAAATGATAGTGAACCCTACCAGAGGCAAATATCTTTGGCAATCAAATGAGCTGAGGATAAAACAGAATTGAATGAGAGGCTGAAGGCTACTGAGATAACATCCTTCACAGCAGAATCTTTTTTACTGAAAGAGACAGGCCATCCAATGCACAACGCAATCCATTTGATAGTCTCTTGTAATTGTTCTGCCTGCAACTCTACACAGAACTCAGTTGGCATGTCACCACGATAACCATTAATACAACCTGCCATCATGATCAATAGCTCCAACAGAAAACAATTGTAATACAAAACAAAGGTCGACAAATGGTCAACTGAAATATTAATTCTGTTTCTCTCCTCACAGATGCTGGCTGACCTGTTGAGTATTTCCAGCATTTTCTGTTTTTATATAGAATATAAAACAAGTCCATTTTGACTTGTGCTGTCATTGCTTGCACCATTTGCTACAATCCAATATACAGGGGAAAAAGGAAAAGGATAAAAAGGATTCTCTGCTCCAACTCAGATAAGCATAGTGTTCACTATCACAGCTCCCCTACTCAATCCGAATTCAAGGCGACTTACCATGGGATAGTTCATTCCACTCTTGACAGCTTTTTCTGAGTTATCCAGTTATCTCATTCATAAAACTAACTGGTGTTTCTTAATCTGAAATATTGGGCAGCTGAGTATGCTCTGTTTGTGAGACTGAAGGCATGTCTAGTTTTGATAGGCTTGATTCAACAAGATGGCCTGAAATATACAAGGAAGATCTTTAGAGCACAGGACTGAGGGATGGAGATGCACTGTTGGCGGGAGGCGTGTGGGAGGTATGGCGGGAGGTGGGAGAGGGGGCAAGTGGATGAAACTTTCTCCTTCAGGGCTACTTCCTGCTTCTGTGGTCAGGAGTCAGATTAAGTAGGGCAGCTATGTTCGGAAATAATATGCCTATCCGAAGTGGAGCAGGTAATCTTTAATTCGCTTTTCCATTTTTCCTGTATACTGGATTATAGGTGGAAGCAGTGAGTGGAGAAATTGAAATTATTTGGGAATGCTGGTACTATGCTTGTGAATCTGGTGTTATATATGTTGGACTGGATTACACCAACTTTGAATCATCAAATTCGACAGTATAGAGGGAGGCCTTTCTGAAAGAGCTTCCATTGAGTTCCATTCCCCTGCCCTCTCCTAATACCCTTTTAAATCTCTCTTTTTCAAATATTTATCCACTTCAAAAAAGTATTATAAATTGTGTTTCCAGTTTCTGGCAGTGCATTCATTCCATGCCCTCATAAACTTCTGGTTAAAATAAGATTCTCCTAACCTCTCTCTGTGTTCCTTTGGTGATGATCTTAAATTTATATCCCCCAGTTTCCTTATTTTTCATATCAAAACCCTTCATAATTTAGATTTCTTTATTCTAAAGAAGAGAGCCCTTGTTCCTTTGATCTCTATTCATAACAAAAGCTTCTCTTCCCTTGCACCTATATAATGCTTCTTAACACCCCAGGATATGCAACAAAGGGCAGATAGCAGTCTCATCATCATCATCATAGCCAGTCCCTCGAAATCGAGGAAGACTTGCTTCCACTCTTAAAATGAGTCCTCAGGTGGCTGAACAGTCCAATATGAGAACCACAGTCCCTGTCACAGGTGGGACAGATAGTCGTTGAGGGAAAGGGTGGGTGGGACTGGTTTGCCGCACGCTGTTAACCATTTATTTTTGCAGGTTCAATCTAAAATGAATACAAAGGTGCTATGGAAAACCTAACATTTGTTTCAGCAGTTTTAGTTTCATATAAAACAACTCTAAGATACTGCAACAGATAGATTAAAAATCAAATCACGTGTGATGTGGTCGGGAGGACTTGGGTGCAGTGCCGCAAATGTTTCAATAATCTCAGTAGATCACAAAATGTTGGTACAAAGCCACACTCAACTGCATCCTGCCGTGCCTCTCATCATATCACCATCACTCTGCCTTCCCTACCCTACTCCTGCACATCCTTACTCACACCAACTTACCTTACACCACCATCCCTCCCTCTCTATCTACATTATCATATCCCCAAATCACTAGCCAGCCCTCACACTCACCCTCATCATAGTCATCATCCTAGACAATCCCTCAAAACGAAGATGACTTGCTTCCACGTCGAAAAGGGAAGAGTTTCACAGGTGTTTCAATGAAGCATCTAATATTCTGGATCTAGAACTACATCTTGAAGGGTGGAAGATGCCTGTGCGTGGATTTTTTTAACGTGTGGTGGCCATTGCACCCGAGCCACCACACGGGCTTGACAGAGCTAGGTGGCAAGGATTTACCAAGATGACTGGAGACCAGCTGTGCTGCACGGACCTAGTGTGCGCACATATCGCAGTGTGAGCTGGCCCGTGTTGCCGCTGGGTCCTCGCCTCTTCTGGGCCCCGAACTCTCACCTCTCCTGGGCCCGATCACATCCCTCTATGAACTCTTGCCGCTCCTTCGCCCCGACTTCGTCACTCCTGCTGTACCTGCCCGCACTGCAGTCAGCCGTCGCTCTCCTGCAGCAGCACACACTGCTCCCTGCAGTGGCATGCCACCACATGCTACTCCCTCTAATGGCCCCGGCCTGCTGATGGTCTTGTAGGCCGGGACCGCGCCGTGCAATCATACCAACACACAAAGGTAAAAGGTCGCCACTTGGGTGTTTTATCAAAGTTTACGTAAAGGTTTTATTAAATGTGGTGTCAACCATAAAAGTTTTTATTTGCAGCTCTTTCTGGGCTTGGACAGATTTGTGTGCAATTTTGGAAGTGGCTTAATGAGTTGCGGTGAATGGTGAGACATAACGGTACCGCCCGCAATGGTGATGAGTGTGAAAGGAATAGTTTGATCATTGTAGGGATGCTTTATGGTGTTGGTGTGGGGTGGTGCCAGCCTGGCGCATCATGTGGCAGCCATATGAGTGTACAGTGTGAAGTTAATTAAATCTGACTATGATGAGGTCATCCCTGGCTTCCCAGGCAGCAATGTGGTCGGGTGTCGATGCCCTCTGCCCTGTGCTGCATCAGTTGATTGCGAAGAAGGCTGGTGGTGTTGTTGGTGCTGCTGGTGTGCCTGATGCTGCTGGTATTGGGGATGATCGTGGTCCCAATTCTGAGGACCAAGGTGAGAGAGTATAAAGGGCACCCATGTTGATGGATTAGATGGCAGGTGATGTGCAGATGACAGAAGCATTTTGTCAACGGTGAGAGAGTTCTTGCAATGAGGTGAGACTGGATGGAGACTTTGCTGCAAAGACCTTCAGCCTGCAGAGTCTGTGCTGGAAATGGACTGAGCAACAGCTTCTGCCTGAGAACATCTGTCAGGTGGGAGCTTTTACTGTACATTTGATACTGTCAAGTAATCAGCTGGAGCAATGGCCACGGAACTCCCGCCTCAGATTGAGAGACGTGGTACCTGAGCTGCGTACATTCCATGGCCATGCAGGGAAATTTAAAAAGTAAGTGAAAAAAGGCTCTTACATGCCTGTAAACTACCTGATAATGATTTCAATTGGGTCCCCCGCCACTGCCGGTCAGGTCAGCTCCGCAATGACTGATGCTGGGGGAAAGACACCGGGAGTGGAATGACAGCGGGTTTCCGACCCACTGTCAAAAATAACAACTTTCCCACCCGAGCCATCTCCGATCGCGCCCAATACCACCCCGGAAATCTCCATTAATTAATTTTAGAAGAGCATACATAAATCAGGAATGAAATAATCTGCTGGTATTAAGCCAAAACACTTATAGAGAAACTTTTTTTTTAATCCAGAAAAGAAATGACTGTCTTTGAACCAGATTTTGGGTAGCTCCAACAGTGAATCTGTTCTCCAGTGTGGAACTCACCCACACAAACCAGGGAAGTTTGATCCTGGCCTGCTAAGCTCTGACTTCAGTGGAGGTGACACTAGGAGTGCTATAAGCAGCCTCAAAAGCCTTGGTCTAGGGAGAGAAATACCAGCCAGAGTTTCTGCTCTTGATCACAATTCAGTGATCCATGCTGGAAAGTGTGGACAGTTGCTAAGGACAGAATCTGGCTTGGTTATGAAGCCTTCTGTGGTCAAATGGCCCGCTACCTGCCTTGATTCACACACATGAGAAATGGCCAGCTGGCAAGGTACATGGAACCATTAACTGCATGCGAGTTCAGAGCAGGACTTCAGGGCATGAAGGAAGAAACTTGGGGGAGGGGAACATGCTTTTAATTATGCATTACGTTTTATATTTAGGAATTAGTATGCAAAAGTCTCTTAGTCACCGTATAGAAGTTCTGTGTATTATTGCCATCTCTGGTATATCATGCCTGTGAGAGCCTGCGTTCAAAGATGATGCAAAACATTCAAAACCGAGAAATGGTTTGTATTTCTCAATATTTCCTTGAACATTCGTGCATGGTAACGTAGCACAATGAAGTAAAAGGTGTCAAAAAAACACCAGGACATCAGACATTTGCCTTTGCATGAGGCAAATGCAGGCTAATTCCTAATTCAGATAGAAATATTCAAATTGGGATTTGCCAATAACAAATTCATTGCTAAATAAATAATTCTCTTCCCTAAAACATGGGCAATATATCATGTTGTTGCAGAACCCCCGGTAAAGGTTTTACTGTTGTAGGCATACCTGACGGATGCTTACTGTTAGTTTTTACCACAGTCATTAATCTGCCCTCCACGCCATTAGGCTACAGCATTGTCCTACATCTATGTCTTCAGCTTTCGATTGTCAGTTTCTTTTGAGTGGAGGAACCAGGCAATAATGTCATTGGCTACAATCGTTAGCAAGACAGGACCGAGGTGCTGACAGATCTTGAGCTTTCATTTTAAACACATGCATTAATTATGAAGGAAATATAAACTACTGACATTAGGGCTGGAATTTTAATTTGGAGGCGGGGAAGGGAGCTGGTGTGGGGGGGGGGGGGGGGGTGGGGGGTGGGGAGCTGGAAAGCAGTCGGGAATGAATTTAATGCATAGCCTGATTAGCATTTCAAATCACTGATTCCCACACGCAGAAGTCAGAAGGCGGAGCGTGATTGGGGTCGGAGGGGCAAGGTCAGAATGCCAGAGGGGGTTGAGAGGTTGGAGGGGGAGTTGGATGCTATAGGGAGGGTTGAGGGCTGGAGAGGGGATCAGATGCTGAAGGGGAGAGTTGGGGGCCAGAGACCAGTGGGGGGGAATCGAAGATCGAAGGCCTCAGTGGGAGAGGGGGATTGGAGGCCTCTGGGGGAGGATCGGAGGCCTCAGGGAAATTGGAAGGGTCGGGGAGGGGGGCGGGGGGTGTTGTCCGAGCACGGTGGGGGGGCAGGCTTGGCAAAGCAGGGACGCTGGATCTAGCAGATAAGTGGAAATGCACTTACCTCCTGGATCCAGTAGTCCTCGCTTCCCTTTGGCTAATGAGTTCCCCGAGGCCCGGGAAATCTGACCAGCCAGAGTTAAATTTAAAATAGTGCATCACCATGAGGCACGGAGCCCCATTATAATATTTAAAGTGTCAACCCGTATATTCATTGAGTATATTCAAGACAGAGATCGATAGATGTTTGAATATTAAGGGAAACAATGGTTATGGCGAGTGCAGGAAAGTGTAGTTGAGGTAGAAGATCAGTCATGATCTTATTGAATAGCGGAACAGACTCGAGGGGCCGAATGGCCTACTCCAGCACCTATTTCATATGTTCTTATGGGCCCGAACTTGGTGGAAGCTAAGTTCTGCCCAAGTGCCGCCCAAAGGACCGCTGAGAGACCTGACGGTACTTTGGGTGGGAGTTTCGGTAAATAGTCCTGGAATGGCCGCCCGGTGGCAAAAAAATGACTTACGCCATGAATCTGGGCGGCAGCAGGCGGGAGCTCCCAATCTGGCGGCAAAGTACGCAGAGGATTGAGGCGGGCCCAGGGCGGGGGGGGGGAACACATAAAAATAAAAATATACACAAAAATAAACACTACAAGACCTTCAGGGGACCCCATCCACCTGAATCACTGCACAAAAAAATAAAGAAAAGAAGTTTACTAGCCTTTTTTTGCAAGTCTTCATACTTACCGTTGAGGTTAGACCTGCCTCCACACGGCGGTTCTTCCTCCTGCTGCCGCCGACTCCTGCCCAGAGCAAACTGGCAGCTTGGCGGGCGGGAGGACACTTACGTCAGTTGCGCGCTCGTCGACGTCAGTGGGCGGTTCCCAGTGGTCTTCCCTCCCCACCGGCGGGAGGCCTCCACGAAACTGGCATCAAAGGACGACCGCCCAGAAAACGAGGCGGCAGTCGGCGGGAGCGGGCGGTGAGTCCACCAAGTTCAGGGCCTATGTTCTTAACCCACCTCCTGCTCGCCTCCCCCCCATCCTGTCTCCGTTAAAACCAGAAGCAGGCTGGTTGGGGTCGGGATTCACACCCGCCCAACCAACCCATTTTTGGGGGTTAATATTTCCCCCTATATATATTCTGTAAAATGCTTGACAGACAACATCTATGAGCTTCTCAAATACATTTTCTGAACTGCAAGGTATTTCTTTCTGCTAATGACTAATGTGATTTTATATAACTGATTCCAGATGAACACGCACCTGATCCACGCAGATTTTGGATTTCAGCTAAAAGTAGGATTCCAGTTCGCCAATTTGCTTCCCATTCATGTTTACTATTCCCCAGTGATTTCCTTTTGCTACTCTGCATGTTGCTGACTGCAAGATTCGTGTCAAAGATGGTATTTTATTATAAAAAGACTTGCGTTTCAAATGATTTTAATAAAATGGCCTTCCCGTTACATACACAGCTTGGGTAGTGTAATGAGTGTGCAGGGCAGCAGCCAGTTTGTTTCTTACACGAGGTTTTAGCTCAGAGAATTATTTCAATCTTTTTCATCTAGGCGCATACTTGACTGCTGGACCGGATGAGCCTCCCTTCCCTTTTTCTCCAGCAGCATTCCTTACTTCAAGCTTAAAGATTAACATTACTGATAGGAACTGGGCTCCAGCTCACACTCTGAGTTTTGAGCAGCGTGAGTGGTGAACCTTTGCAGTGTGCTGGTTTTGCTGACAGGGGGGTTGGAACATGTTCACCTCTGTGTAAGTATAATTGACATTAATGATAGTTTCCAGCCTTTACTGTGTGAAGTACTCAAAAACATTCAGGACGTCACCCAGTGTGGTCTCTGACGTTAGATGACTGCAGTGAATTCCAAACTATACATTGTATGAAACAGCAATAGAACCACGGGATGCAATTTTAATCTAATTACCAGGATCAAGTGTAACGCTGGTTTTACATTTGGCTGGTTTTACTCCTCATTGTAATCAGTGGTGATAAATATTGGGCGGTGTGTAAAACCGGCATTTCACCCGATCCTGTGGGTTTCCCACCTGGCGAGTTAGGTTAAAATTAGCCCCCGCCGCCCTGCCCCCTCCCCCCCACATGGCGTTGCCCAGTGGGACGGCGGAAGTCCTGACTGCTCCTAAAGGAAGACAACAGTTAGTGGCACTTTCACCAAGGGTCCATTTACAATAAACGTTTATCGTTACTACAAAGCAGTTTTGTATTTTCAGCAATACCAAAGTTAAAAATCGCTTTCCCTTTGTATACACAGCTCGAGGAGTAGTGTAACCAGTGATGAAGGACTCCAGCCGGTTTGTTTCTTACACATGCCCAAGATTTAGTTGAGAATATTATTTCAATCTTTTTCATCTTGACTGCTGGACTGGATGTCCTTCAAACCAGCAACATGGTGTGACTCTCTGCAAGTGATGGTCTCACACTCCTCAGGTTTGACACCACATTAAGTGCATGTTCTGGCTTTAGCAGAAGGATGATTTGCTTTATGGCATCAGTAGCTGGAAGCTTTAAGCAGAGTATGCTGTTGGATCAGGAATAGTGATCTTTCTGTGAAATTCTGTTTGATAAAAAGTACTTTATTCTTCTTCAGAAGAAAGGTATGAAGACATAACAATGGGGAGATGTGGAAAATTTTTGGGCAGCGAAGCGAAAGAAGTTACATTGGCAGCAGGTTATGTCTGGAAAATTACAATACTTAGAAGCAATTAAGACTGAAGATAGTGGTATCTTTCTGATGGACCTTGGATGTTAGAACTACAGTCTGATAAGAAATCGAATAACACCAGATAAAACCTGTAAAAGTAATTTTGATGATCTACAAATATTTCAGTCTACAAACACTTCAGTCTACAAATATTTGTAATTTCTGAATATTTTAAATTACAACAAAAATTCAAAAGGATTGAAAAACAGGTGAATTATGTTTTTTTTACATTGTTAGGGAGATCAGCGAACTATAAATTTGGGAAATTCCTCGAAGTCACACTCAAAATGGATCGCTCTGTAGCCTCAGTTTAAATGCCTAACGACAAAGGCTTCTGATTGAAAATAATCTGACCTTGAAAAGAGCTGCAAAAATTGCTGTGAGAATGGAGGCTGCTGATAAAGAAATGAAAGATTTCAAATGTGGCCAAGACAGTAGCGAGAAAAATAGAGGGTGAACGTTTCTCGTGGGGCTCTGGCTGCAAAACTTGCATTTGTGGACTATAGATGAGGACACGTTTACTTTAATTTAAATAATTTTACATGGTATATGAAAGCTGGAATAATCCTGCCTTCTAATAACATTCTCTTACGGTGAGAAAATAAAGGCAAGGGAACAATAATGAATTTCAACTTAGTCACCATCTGACAGTCAAGCAGACCGTGAATGAAGACTTGCTAGCACATGAGGCAACAAGTTGGCCTCCTTCTGTGTCGTAAATTTCTATGGTTCTAACTTCTAAGTTTGCCAAGAGCCACTGATGAAGTTTAGATAGACCCAGGCCATATTTGAGCCCAAGGTTGTTTTAAGAGCACCACTGACCTACAGAATCATGGGAAGGTTCCTACCCCCCCAACCCCCGCCCCCCGCCCTCATGCTGCCTGTTCCTGATCAAGAGCCATGTGTAGATGGTGGACAGTGTAAGGATGATAGTTCATGAGACTGCTTTGTGGCTGATTTTATACATTTCCTTATTTCTGGACAAAGGAAACCCAAAAAACGCATCACCGCTGGTTCTCCCCCTTTGTAACATACTGTGGCTTCCACAATCCCATATAAGATTTTGCCAAGTTAAACATTTATTCAAAGTGGTAGTTTAGAAGTTAAACTAATTAAGTGCTGCTACATTTTGTTTACCAGCCCAGTTTACAATACTCTCATGGCATCACATGTACATTGTACTACAGTGACACACACATCGCATTTTCCCTGATAGTTTACGCAATTCTCGAAGATGACACACTTGGGGGAGGTTTGCAACCGCCAGCATTTCCTGAAGTATAAACGTATAAGTTCTGAGCTGAAACATTGCCATGATGGCCACTGGGGATTAGTTTATGTCAAGCATAATTCAGGACTCATGCCACTGACCTTTACCGTGCAAATTTTAGCTCCATGATTACTGAAATCAATCAGAGTTGACTTTCATCCCCTCGTTCTAATATAGGTCTTTAAAATTATGAAAGGTTTTGATAGAGTGGATACAGAGAGAATTCTTCCACTGTGGGGAAGAGCATAACTAGGAAATTTCTTTACCCAAAGAGTGATGAGAATGTTGAACCCGCTACCACAGGGAGTGGTTGAAGCAAATAGTATAGATGCATTTAAGGGGAGACTAGACAAGCATATGAGGGAGAAGGGAATAGTAATATATAGCTCCATCTAATGGACCACTGTGGTAATGCAGCCATTGTTGTTTACAAGAATGAAAGGAATGGAGCCATCTTGTAGTCTGAGTGTGTTATGATGTCGTCAGGAAGATATCACAGGAACAGAAGGTTATGCTGATAGATTTAGATGAGGAAAGAGGGGAAGAAGCTCGAGTGGAGCATAAACGCCGACATGGATTGGTTGGGCCTAATGGCTTGTTTCCATGCCATATATACTATGTAATCCTTTGTTCAAGGCTGGACCCAGTTTCTAGAAGTAGAAGGACTGTGTTTGTAATGCCTAACGTATTGGTAACAGGTCATTGCATTCTTTCTAGAGATGCATATATAATTTAATGGTTTTGCTTAACGACATAACTAAAGACAACAGAATATAACTAATAGTTGCACAATGCAGTAGAGCGTAAAGAATACATTTAAAATTGCAGCTTCAGTATTATTTCTCTGTGTCATAATAAAATATGTATAGAAACATGGAAAATAGGTGTAGGAGCAGGTATTTTGGTCTTTTGAGCCTGCACCACCATTCAATATGATCATGGCTGATCATGCAATTCAGTACCCTACTCCAGCCTTCTCTCCATACCCCCTGACCCCTTTAGCCATCAGGGCCACATCTAACTCTCTTTTGAATATATCCAACGAACTGGACTCAATAACTTTCTGTGGTAGAGAATTCCATAGGTTCACAATTCTCTGGGTGAAAAAGTTTCTCCTCATCTCTGTCCTATATGGCTTATCCCTTATCCTTAGACTGTGACCCCTAGTTCTGGGCTTCCCCAACATCGGGAACATTCTTCCTGCATCTAACCTGTCCAATCCGATCTGGATTTTATATGCTTCTATGAGATCCCCTCTCATTCTTCTAAATTCCAGTGAATATAAGCCTAGTCGATCCAGTCTTTCTTCATATGTCAGTCCTGCCATCCCAGGAATCAGTCTGGTGAACCTTTGCTGCACTCCCTCAATAGCAAAAATGTCCTTCCTCAGATTTGGAGACCAAAACTGCACACAATACTCCAGGTATGGTCTCACCAAGGCTCTATTCAACTGCAGCAAGACCTCCCTGCTCCTATATTCAAATCCTCTCGCTATGAAGGCCAACATGCCATTTGCTTTCTTCACCACCTGCTGTACCTGCATGCCTACTTTCAATGACTAATGTACCATGACACCCAGGTCTCGTTGCACCTCCCCTTTTATTAATCTGTCATTATTCAGATAATATTCTGCCTTCCTGTTTTTGTCACTAAAGTTGATAGCCTCACATTTATCCACATTATACTGCACCTGCCATGCATTTGCCTACTCACCTAACCTGTCCAAGTCACCCTGCAGTCTCTTAGCATCCTCCTCACAGCTCACACTGCCACCCAGCTTATGTCATCTGAAAACTTGGAGCTATTACATTCAATTCCTTCGTCTAAATCATTAATATATATTGTAAACAACTGGGGTCCCAGCACTGAACCTTGCAGTACCCCATTAGTCTCTGCCTGCCATTCTGAAAAGGACCCGTTTTTTCCTACTCTTTGCTTCCTGTCTGTCAACCAGTTCTCTATCCACGTCAATACATTACCCCCAATACCACGTGCTTTCATTTTGCACACTAATATCTTGTGTGGGACCTTGTCAAAAGCCTTTTGAAAGTCCAAATATACCACATCCACTGGTTCTCCCTTTTCCACTCTACTAGTTACATCCTCAAAAAATTCACATCGATATTGGTGCTACCTAAGCCTTTGAACAGGATCTTTATATCATAAGGCAAAATAACGTGGGGTTGTAAATTGCAGTGCTGAAAAGTGCTATGTTTTGGACTGATCTTTCCTAGACAAGTCATAGGTAAAGGAGGCTGTGGGAGCGAAATTGCTCCACACCCCGATTGGGGGCGGTAAACTTTTGGGGCTGAGACTTTTATTGCGTGGCACGGAAGCACCGCCCGCAATGCTGAATTGGGCCTACGGCCACTCAAAGGAAGCAGTCTGCTTCCTTTGAGGGTGGGTCCCGGGACAGTAATGCGGCGTTGAGTGCAGTGATACAACATCCCTCCCCTTGCACTCTGCATGGCCCTTTGGTGCCAGCCACTAGGCCACCACGGAAGCATGAGACCGGGCCAGCAGCCCAGCACCCAAGGTGGAGTGCCGGGCTGCACGATGGCGGCCCGGATCACACTAGGGCCGTCAGCGTTGAGCTGACCTAAGAGTCAGCTGACTAACAAAGATGATGACCCGGGACACTGCAGGCCTTCTTTTTAATCAGCGCCCCAAGAGCGGATATCCGCCAGTTTTGCGACCCACGAAGCTGGCCTTGACATCCACCCACGCCAGTCTCGCGGCCCAAGGGGCAATTTCCCCCATGGGTCGTTAAGGGGTCGGCGTGGGGCAGGGAGGGGTCACTGCACACGGCAATGACGCCATCGCTGGTTGCACGGCGGCCTGGGATGCTAACCACGGGGCGAGCCACTGTCGGGTCATCACCTCTGAAATCTCCCGCGTGATTTCCCAGGAGGCGGTAGCACCCCCCCTCCCCCAGGCGAAAACTGCCTTGCGGAGTTATAAAAAGGGGCAATTTTGACCCCATGTCTTAATGTACCTGATGAAGAAACAGGCTGTACAATTTAATCAGTTTCCCCTGGTTTATTGGCGAGCATTCAGTCTGTTAGTTACTCATCAGGAAATGATTTATTTTGGACAGCTTCAAAAGATTTCTGTGGCATGGTACACAGGAGAAATATGTCAGCTAGCTAAAATCCTGGCACCACGTTAAGTCAAACCCTACAAATAAAAGAGTTTAAATGTTTAAAATTGAGTCAACAGATCAGTAACAAATTCCTGCATGCATGGTCCTGCAAGGTACAAAGGAACGTGTTTCAAAATCATTTCAATATTCAGAAAACAAAATGAAAGCAAGAATCATCTTAACGTGGAGCCTCCAAGTGTTATCTGTTTTCTTGCTTTCAATTAAAGCCAACAGATGTGAGGTTTACTGTAAATAATATCTGCCCTCGCTCTCTGAGTAAATCTCATGCTCGAGAAAAGAACTCTCTGAGGATTAAATCTGTGAGGGTTTTTTACATCACTGAATTTCTCCTCTCTGTTCCTCTCATGAAAGTGTTGTCTTTTTGCTAAAGTATGATTGCACAGGTGCTGGTAATTGGCCAGTATTTCACCTCCGTGGTCATCAGTCATAGCTGACAATGTCCAGATTAGGACCAATATCACTCAGCTTTAAATGGGATGACCCACCTAGTCTAATTTGAGTGTCATGGCCACTCCACATAATTTTCAATAGTTCTCATTGTCAATTGTAAAATAATTTTTGGTTTGTACTTAGTGCTTGGCTTAGTGAGTAAATGTTATGCTCTGTGTGATCCAGAGCTGTACTGAATCAGGAAGGTCCCAGGGTCAGTGGCTAATCTGTGCTTGCATTGCTAATCTCAGCCAAAGCAACAGGAAGGTCCCTTTCTTTACAATTGGCTTCTGTATCCTTGGACTAAGACTGGGGAAAACTCAGCCAGGGTTCCTGCTACTGATCTTTATCCAGTGACTCGTGCTGCAATATATATGCATGTGGATGTCATTTGAAGGCAGGACCGGGGTTGGATGTGATGGCCTTTATCTACCAACACCCATGGCTTCTCTGCTATCCTGTCCAAAATTGGCTGAGATAGCGGTGGGAAAATCAGACAAGACCTGCTATCATGACCTCAATTTTCTTTGCCCACACCCGCCCAGACGATCACATGTAAATGTTGGTGCAGAAATAGGGCCTGGCAAGCCACCTCATTTCCCTGCTTTACTGCCACTGTCTCAGCTGAAGTGAAGGACTGCCAGGAGAAAGGTGTATGCTGCAAAACAGCCTCATAGTGGTCTCCTCTCCCTCCATATAGGTCCCATACACCTATCTTTGTAGGTCTCAGCCTACAAAGTGACTGTTGTTATGTGGGAAACAACACAATGACTGTGTGGCTATGTGCTCTGAACATGGTGGGAATAAAGTGGAAAAAAAGATATGAGGTGCTTCTAACTGGTTGCTTGATGATTTAAAATGTAATGTTGTTCAGTGAACTGGAAGAATGATTGGCAGAAAATAACAACTAATGATATTAATATTACTACAGGCAAAGAAACAGTGTCAAGGTGAAGTCCAGAAACATCCCTCAGAGAAACTCTTCACAAACAACTGTAATCCAGGTAAAGTTTGATTGAAGTATAAGATATCTATTAAACCTCAAATCAGTAAGTATTTTTAAATAATTAATTTCCAGTAACTCTGGGGAATTGTTTCAATTTAAAGCCTGATTTATTACCTTCAGCCAAAGTATTAGTTATTATTGAATCCATCCTAGTAAGAAAGCAGGGAATAGTAAATCCGCCAGGATTGAACTGAAGTAAATAATGTAAGAAAGTTGAAAAGGCAGCTCAGAAATTCTAAATGTAAAAAGGTGAAGGAAGTCGAAGAAATTTTTGAAAATGAACCCAGATTTTTGTCAGAGGCAGTTCTGGGTTTGTGTGGAGGATAAGGGAGCACAGCACTACATCAACTGAGCTGGTCGAACAATTTGCATTAGTCTGAATTGAGCATTGCACATGCGCAGTGAAAGTGGGGTTCAGAGCCTTGCTGGACATGTGTGAGGGCACAGACCCAGGGCTACAGTACTGTAGATCAATCCCATGCTGTCTGAAGGAATGGCAGTGGTACCTTGCAATTTCCATCCTTATATTGTAGTTCCAAGAAACATACTTCTAAACGTAAAGAAAAGATTAACTTCCTTTTATCACAATGTGACTGTTGAAGAACTTGAGCAAGGTATGCAAAGGTATTGGTGGAAGATATTAGGGTCTACATGTCTGCCTGCAGGTTACAGAAAATAGATTTAACAGCATAAAAGGTGGGAGCCGGCTCCTTGAATATGGATCCAGGTATAAATGAAAATTCCAGCCCCTTGTGCATTCCCAAACTTCCTTCAGCCTTCCATTGGTGGCCATGCCTTCAGCTATCTAGACCCTAAGCTCTGGAATTCTCTCCCTAAGTTTTAACGCTACTCTACCTCTCTTTTCTCTTTTAATCCAGTTTCCGCGCCTGCCACAGTATCAAAACGGCTCTCATCAAAGTCACAAATGACATCTTTTATGACTGTGCCAAAGGCAAACTATCCCTCCTCGTCCTTCTTGACTTGTCTGCAGCCTTTGACATGGTTGACCACTCTATCCTTCTCCAACGCTAGCTGGGTGGGACTACACTTGCCTGGTTCTATTCTTATCTATCTAATCATAACCAGCGAATCACCTGCAACAGCTTCTCTTCCCACCCCACCATCGTTACCTCTGGTGTCCCCCAAGGATCTATCCTTGGCCCCCTCCTATTTCTCATCTACATGCTGCCCCTTGGCGACATCATTCGGAAACACAGCATCAGTTTCCACATGTATGCTGATGACACCCAGCTCTACCTCACTACCATTTCTCTCGATCCTTCCACGGTCTCTAAATTGTCAGACTGCTTGTCCGACATCCAGTTCTGGATGAACAGAAATTTTCTCCAATTTAATATTGGGAAGACCAAACCCATTCTTTCGGTCCCTGCCACAAACTCTGTTCCCTAGTCACTGACTCCATCCCTCTCCCCAACTTCCGTCTGAGGCTGAACCAGACTGTTTGCAACCTTGGTGTCATTTTTGACCCTAAAATGAGCTTTTGACCACATATCCACAGCATAACTAAGACTGCTTATTTCCACCTCCATAACATCGCCCGCCTACACCCTTATCTCAGCTCATCCTCTGCTGAAGCCCTCATCCATGCCTTCGTTACCTCTAGACTTGACTATTCCAATGCACTCCTGGCTGGCCTCCCACATTCTACCCTACGTAAACAAGAGGTGATCCAAAACTTGGCTGCCCGTGTCCTAACTCACAACAAGTCCCGCTCATCCATCTTCCCTGTGTACGCTGACCTACATTGACTCCCGGTTAAGCAACGCCTCAATTTCAAAATTCTCATCCTTATTTTCAAATCCCTCTATGGTCACGCACCTCCCTATCTCTGTAAGCTCCTCCAGCCCCACAACCCCCTTGAAATGTCTGTGTTCCTCTAATTCTGCCCTCCTGAGCATCCCTGATTGTAATCACTCAACCATTGATGGCCGTGTCTTCTGTTGTCTCGGCCCCAAGCTCTGGAACTCGCTGCCTAAACCTCTCCAGCTCTCTATCTCTCTTTCCTCCTTCAAGATGCTCCTTAAAGCCTACCTCTTTGACCAAGCTTTTGGTCACCTGCGCTAATTTCTACTTATGTGGCTTGGTATCAAATTTTTATTGCACAGTACTCCTGTGTAGTGCCTTGGGACATTTTACTACGTTAAAGGCGCTATATAAATACAAGTTTTTGTTGTTGTTTAAAACGGTTCTGATAACCTACCTCTTTGATAAATCTTTTCTCTCATCTGACCTAATATTTCTATGTGACTCAGTGTGAATTTATGTCTGATATGCTCCTGTGATCTTTTACTATATTAAAGGTGCTCAATAAATGTAAATGGTAAGTGGAAAGAGAGAGTGGTAGCCAGATGCTGTCCTAAAACCAGCGCTTTATTTTGTTGCTCAGTGAACGGCACCACCTCTATCTCTATACCATATCTGTACACAGGAAATCTTCTCTGCAAAATGCAGGAATTACCATGGGTATGGATGTGCGGATGGAAAGATTCATATCATATCTGCTTTGAGCATTAAAATTGAGATTATCTGAGAGAAAAATTAATTGCTGCAAAACCCTTATTTTAACAAGTAGCAAAGATGAACTTGTTTCTCAGCAGTTCAGTGGCTCTGGCTTTATTGCTCGAGGCAGTGTGAGATGGAATTTAAAAAAATCAAGATTACATCATTTATAAAGAATTGAAATATGGAGGAGTGATAACTCAGGCTGCATTTACACTATGACCATAGCATCAATGTGAAGCAATTTCATTTTGCACCAATGCTAAGAAGATTCACTGCGATTCCAGAGTCAGGCCCCAACCTGATTCTTGAGCAATCCGTGCCAGTCATCCTCCTCTAGGGAATATCACTCCCTTTTACTCCAGTATCAGATCGAGCCCTGATTCTGGATTTGCTCTACCCCTGATTTTCTGAGGTGCTTTTGACAGCCTGAGCCTCGCTGATGGTGGGCAGGGGTCATAAAGTCAAGCCTCCAACCTCAGGTACTTGAATCATGCCGCGCCTGATTTTCAGAGGTGTCATTTGAAGGGAGACAATAAGGTTGTGCTACAGGCATGCATTTAGTAGAATAATTAGATCGAGAAGGGTCCCACCTCCTGACTTCAGTCGCCCATATAAAATGGGTGTGTGAGGAATTCTGCACCGATTCTGCTTAAGTAACTTCAGAAAGTTTCAGTTGTTGGTTAAAGTGTTTTTACTTTGCATTTTTTATTGCAATTTTCTCCATGCATTCATTCTTTTGTTAGGTAGTGTGCCATTTTTGCATTTTTGGGGATATATTCTGCCAATAACTTCTTCCATTATTGTTTGCTGGCATCTAAATCACAGCATGCAAAGTAGTGAGAAAGAGTATTCCTTTGGGGGTTCTGAACATGCTTTCTTGATTTAGCTAAGAGTAGGGTTTATGACGGACCAACAACAGCATGTACAACAACACCTGAGATGTTTTGTCCTCACCCATCACTACCCTAGGACGGACATTTATAAACTCTTCCATACATACTTGGACAGGTCAGGGGAGACCTGTATTCACTGCCTATCCTTCATGAGACAGGCTGCCAGAGTGTTTCATCACCTGCTGCAGGATGACCCACAAACAAAATCTGTAACAGGGACGATCTTCCCATGGAAGTGAAGGTTACCACAGCATGATGTTTTCATACTAACAGATCTTTCCAAGTTGCCTTAGGACACTAGTCACATTTGGCAATTTGCAATGCACACATGTATCAAGCAAGTGTCAGACTCTATGGCCTAGAAATTCACCTGCGCAGCACCCTTTAGTGACAACTAAGGCCCCAATATGGCAGGCAGGGAGCATGCGTACATTTCTGCCACTGGAAGTTTGGCGCCCGCCATATTGGGTAAGGACAACCACGAGGCGTCCTTTACCCATGCCTGAAACAGGTGTCGGGCTCTCTGAGGCCCCCTTCTGCAAATTTGATTTGGCCTGAGGCAGCCAGCGCCAATGTAGGCTGCACTCAGGGAAACCATCCCTAGGGTTTGCCTGCAACAAAGAAGGTATGTAACTTTCCTGAATGTGTATCTGGGAAGAGCAGGTGTGCTCCTCCCGACCCCAATTAAAGAAGCCGATCGTGGCTCCCAAACCTCTGCTCGCCCCCATCGTCGCCGCTCCAGACCCGACCCCTGCAATAACATAAGAACATAAGAAAAAGGAGAAGGCCATTTGGCCCCTCAAGCCTGCTCCGCCATTTAATAAGATCATGGTTGATCTCATCTTGGGCTCAGCTCCACTTTCCTGCTCGCTCCCCATAACCCTTCATTCCCTTATTGTTCAAAAATCTGTCTATCTCCATCTTAAGTATATTCAATGAGCCAACCTCCACAGCTCTCTGGGGTAGAGAATTCCATAGGTTTATAACCCTCTGAGAGAAGAAATTCTTCCTCATCTCAGTTTTAAAAGGACAGCCCCTTATTCTGAGACTATGTCCTTTAGTTTTAATTTCCCCTATGAGTGGAAATATCCTCTTTGCATCCACCTTGTCAAACCCCCTCATTATCTTATAAGTTTCAACAAGATCACCTCTCATTCTTCTGAACACCAATGAGTATAGGCCCAACCTACTCAACCTATCTTCATAAGTCAATCCCTTAATCCTAGGAATCAACCTAGTGAACCTTCTCTGAATTGCCTCCAATGCAAGTACCTCCTTCTTTAAATACGGAGACCAAAACTGTACGCAGTACTCTAGGTGTGGCCTCACCAATACCCTGTACAGTTGTAGCAGGACTTCTCTGTTTTTATACTCCATCCCCCTTGCAATAAAGGCCAACATTCCATTTGCCTTCCTGATTACTTGCTGTACCTGCATACTAACTTTTTGTGTTTCATGCATAAGAACTCCCAGGTCCCTCTGTACTGCAGCATTTTGTAATCTCTCTCCATTTAAATAATAATTTGCTTTTTTATTTTTCCTGCCAAAGTGAATAACCTCACACTTTCCCACATTATACTCCATCCGCCAAATGTTTGTCCACTCACTTAGCCTGTCTATATCCCTTTGAAGATTCTTTGTGTGCTCCTCACAACTTGCTTTCCCACCCAGCTTTGTATCACCAGCAATCTTGGCTATATTGCACTTGGTCCCTTCATCCAAGTCATTAATATAGATTGTAAATAGTTGAGGTCCCAGCGCAGATCCCTGTTGCACTCCACTAGTTACTGTTTGCTAACCAGAAGATGACCCATTTATCCCAACTCTCTGTTTTCTGTTAGTTAGTCAATCCTCTATCCATGGTAACATATTACCCCCAACCCCAAGAGCTCTTATCTTGTGCAATAACCTTTTTATGTGGCACCTTATCGAATGCCGTCTGGAAAGCCAAATATACCACATCCACTGGTTCCCCCTTATCCATCCTGCTCCTTACATCCTCAAAGAACTCCACCAAATTTGTCAAACATGATTTCCCTTTCTCTGCTTGACTGTATTATGCTTTTCCAAATGTCCTGCTACTGCTTCCTTAATAATGGACTCCAGCTCCGACTTTAACTCCACACCACCCCGCCCCCCCCCCCCCCCCGCCCCCGTGATCTCTGACCCAGACTCCAACCTCTGACTCATGCCCCGGCCCCTGACCAATGCCCCCATCATAATTCCCAACCCAGGCCCCTATCCCAAGGGACAACAACTTCATCACTTTCCCTGTGGAGACATCAGATAGAAAGGGCACAGAGCTTTCAGCACATGGCAGGGTTCATTTGAGCACAAGACATTATGGATGGCACCCTATGGACAGCATGGTTCCTTATATCATGCCCATGGCCCACCTGAACATGAGAGCTTTTTCTCAATTAATGTTCAAATGGTGTCTGACTAGGGAAACATTATTATCCACATCAAAAGCCATTGGGCTAGATTTTCCACTTTTGTGCTTATCGCCCAAAAATGGGCGTTATTTACGGCATGGGCAGTAAAAAAGGGTTTTCAGATCGTCGGCTTCTCGCCCATTCTCAAAGCACCTAGTCTCCATTTTTGAAAATGGCCGTTACCGCGAGCGATATGAAATGGGAGGGAGTGTTACATTTTTTTGACCTTCTGCCGTAAAGTGTCGCTGTCCTTAGCAACGGCATGGCAATGCTCGATTCCCGCGATTCAGGAGGTCAAGGGTCATCATGACATGCGCAGAAGAGGAGACAAAGAGAGAGGGAGCTGAGTGGGCCTGAAGGCGTGTGTGACTATGGTGTGTGCTTGTTTGGCTATTGTGGGAGACATGAGGGAGATTCACCAGCAACAAAAAGCCTACTAAGCACCAAGCACATAGTTGGTACCGAGTTTTTGTCCAACAAATAAGATATAACATCAAAGGGATGGTGGAGGCCCTGGTGCTAGTAGCCAAGAACACTGGTGGCAGAGGGCTCCCAGTGGTCCCAGAGCATGGCACTGCACCCAAAGTGCCGCACCCCCATTGCCAACCACACATGAGAGTCAGCAGCAACATCTTGCTTCTGGCTCGGAGCACGTTCCCACCTCTGGACTGTCATCACCCCCCTGTCCCCGCCCCCCCACAATGAAGCATCGCCTATAGCTGCACCGTTACACGCTGGTGATTCCTTAACATCAAAGGGTATAATGACACTTAACTTCAATCAACTTAAACTTTAACAGTCACCAAGGCGATGCCCACCATTGATGTATGACCTGCACACCCAGCAGTGTGTCAGCCTTGTAAATAACACCAACGTTCTTTCAGGCAAAGCGATCATTGATGCGCTCTTGACATAAGGCTCTTGCAGCTATCATGCCACCACAGGCCCTTTCATATGGTCTACAGGGGGCCGGGGGCATGGCTTCAGCATCAGCCTGATTGTCTGGCCCGATGTCAGCGAATGCCTCCTCGTCCTCCTCTTCCTCTCTCTTTGGTGAGGTGGACTGTCAGACTCATCAGGCAATTCTTGTTCCCTCCTGATAGCCAAGTTGTGCAGCATGGGGCACACCACCACGAATTGAGCTATCTGCTCAGGGTGGTATTGGAGCTCGCCTCCTGAGTGGTCCAGGCATCTAAAGCACTGCTTCAGCACTCCAATGGTTTTCTCCACGATATTGTGAGTTGCTCTGTGGCTCTCATTGTATTGCCTCTTGGTTTTGGTATGAGTATCACGCAGGGGGGTCATCAGCCAGGTGGCGAGGCCATATTCTTTGTCACCAAGCATCCAGCATTGACCTTGTGGCTCATTGTTAAACAAGTCAGATACAGTGCTCTCATGCAGGATGTGAACATCATGGATGCTGCCCGGAAATTGAGCATTCACTGCCAGTATAATTTGCTGGTCGTCGACAATCAGTTGGACATTCAGGGAGTGGAATCCCTTGCAGTTCCTGAAAACCTCAGCATCCTGAAAAGGTGCCCACATCCCGATGTGCATACAGTCTATTGCTCCCTGCACCTTGGAGAAGTTTGCAATTCTGGAGAATCCTAGAGCCCTCTCACTCTGTGCCTCCCTGGTCATAGGGAAGCTGATCAAGTCCCTCCTGCATGCATACAGGGCTTCAGTGACCTGTTCTAATGCAGCAATGTGTGGCATGCTGAGAAAGTCCACAAATGTCGCCAGCTGTGGCCTGAAAAGAACCCGAGGCATAGAACGACAGTGCCGCGGTGACTTTGACCTCAACAGACAGTGCAGTACTGATGGTGCTGGTAGGCTGCAGGTCTCCCCTTATCAGCTGGCATACCTCAGTAATAACCTCTTTGTGAAAGCGCAGTCTCCGAAGGCAGGTGGTGTCGGGCAAGTCGTGGTAAGACTGCTTCTCCCTGTAATTGCGGGGGTGTAACGTCTGGTCCTCCTCATCAGTCTGGCACGGCTTATATTGGGCACATAATGCTGTGGAGCGTACCTTCGGTGATGTCAAGTCTGCTGCATGTAATTGGTCATCAAGAGAGGGTGAGCAAGGACAGGCCCCATTGCAATAGCTCTCTGTTTTCCACCGATTGGTCACAAGCAATGAATATCCCGATAAAGACACCTATTCAATTCCAGTCGGTCACAGTCTGGTCAAGATGTTTGTAGAGATGTTCACATCAACTCTAACGACATCCACAGTACATCCGAACTCCCCCGAGCTTGAAGCACAGCCACCTTTTAAAAGATGCGACATGTGATGTAGAACATGGCATCCATAACGCTGTGATTAGTTCCGGTTAGTTCCACTTTTTCTGGGCGGTTTTTTGGGCGAGTGATATTGTGGGCGATATGTGTGCGAAGTGGTGAAAGTAATGCTGCGCGATTTCATGGCCGCTAGTTTCGGTAAATATGCTCTTTACGACAAAAAAAAGTGGGCGGGCGGTATTATTGAATCTCGGCGTTAAATCAGTGCTAAAATTAATGCCGGGCGATATTATGGCCGTTGATTTCGCCCATTCTGATGATTCCACTCAAAAAATGTGGGCGGGTGGTATTTTTTTCCCGGCATTAAGCACATGGAGAAAGTAATGCTCTGCGATAAGTTTCCAAAAAATGCTTGTCAGTGGCTAAATGGGCAGTATCTGGGTGTTATACATCATTTCAGCGGTAAAATGGGCGTTAAGTGGGAGTTAAGCATGCAAAAAAAGTGGAGGTTCTAGCCCATTATCTAGGAAGCAACTGTGATGCCTTCATTATGTAGCAGTCCACATTGCCTGTATTTTTTGTTGAAGAAGCACTGAGCAGATGCCTCGAAGGAGACCAGATCTATTCTTTGCGCCCAAGCCTGCTCACCCCAGTGGGAAACCCTTTAACAGCAGAGGCACCTTGGGCTGGAAGCCTGGACATCTGTTTGTTGCTCCATGTCTGCCACCTCCACCTGTACTAAAAATGAGGCATTCAACTCTGGCAGAATAAAAGAATGTGTACAATAGGAATTGTGCATGATGTTTAAAATGGTACCTCTCCGAAAGTAAGCTCAGGTCCTAGTTTTGCTGAAGAGGACAGAGTTCGAGATGTAAGGGGCCCAGCCTTTAAGAGAAAAGTACATTCTGCATAGCAGTAATTGCTGAATGTATTGGACTGCCTGTCGCAATGCTACCAGTGTGCCGGAGATTGTGGAGGAGTCCACTGCTAACTTTCTGACAGTCTCCCTAGAGAAGTGCAGCATCCGACCTCTGATCCCTTTACACAGCGCTAGAAATGACCACCTTTCGATCTGTACTGCCCGTGATTTGTGGGCAGGTTGAGGAAGCAGCAAAGGCAGCAGTGATTGACTGGGTCGTCTGGCTCCCAATGTTGATATTTTGATTCGGCTCCCAAATATTTCTGACAGGAATGCTGGTCGCTTAAATCAGAGTCCGCCCCAAAATCAGAGTGGGCGGACTTCCAGCGGTAAATCAGTATTTTCTTCTGTTTCAATTTCCATCCTGCTACCGTCCGTTTTACAAGGGCAAATTGGGCAGTAGCGAGATTAAAATCAGTCTCAGCACCTCTCCACGGCTACATGACTTAGGATGAGAACACAGTGGAGTGAAGAGATTGAATCTACATCCCACCATTCTATGGCACCGTGCCTTGGTGTCACAATTTTGCCAGACTCTTACATGTGAGTAGAATTTTATTCTCATTCCACTTTTACATACCCACCCCCCGCCCTTTCCCCTTACCTGAGATCGACAAGCTTAGAAAAGAGTAGGGATCAAACCCAACAGTTTTTCATTGTATCTTGGCATTCAGATACATAAATGCATTAATGGATAAATTAGTGAATGCTAAGATAACTGCAGGCTGAAATAACGTACTGACAGTCATTGAACAGGTTCACACATAAAGAATGACCATTTGGGTCAGGTACTAGAAAGTGGTTGAATTGTACCCACTATAAGTTAGCACGTTCAGGAGAGGAGAGAAGAAAATGAGCGAGGAATTAAGCAATAGCCAATGATTTAGACATTGGACTATATCATGTGATTCTTCTGTTTTGCCTGCAAAGAGACGCTCAATCACTCAACCAGGAAACACCAGGACTGGTTTGATGAGAATGACCAGGAGATCCAAGAGCTAATAAATCGCAAGCGCAGGGCATTTCTGAACCTAAAACAACAACCCAACTCGGGAGCAGAAAGCAACTTTACAGACGGCTTAAGGCCGGGGTCCAACAAAAAACCCGCAACCTAAAGAATAGATGGTGTGTGGAGAAAGCACAGGAGATTCAGCAGCTGGCCAACAGCCATGATGTGCGAGGATTTTTCACCGCAGTCAAGTCTACCTATGGCCCAAGCACCAAAGGCCCCACCCCACTGCTGGCCAAGAATGGAGAGACACTCATCAAGGACACTGAGGCAGTCAGGTCCCGCTGGAAGGAGCACTTCGAAGATTTCCTTAACCGAGACTCTGCCTTTGACACGAGTATCCTCGACTCCATCCCACAGCATGCTACCTAGCCACCATCTCAGCAATATCCCAGCCCTGCACGAGGTAGAAAAGGCCATCCGACAGCTCAAGAACAACAAGGCATCGGGAGTGGATGTAATCCCTGTTGAGGCACTAAAGTATGGCGGAGAGGCACTATTGGCATGAATGCATGACCTCATCTCTCTCATCTGGAGGGAGGAGACCATGCCGGGAGATCTCAGAGATGTCGTAATCGTGAACATCTTTAACAAAGAGTACAAGTCTGACTGCGGCAACTGTCATGTATCTCACACTACTGTACATAACTGTACCTTACCATGCTATACATGACTGTAACTAGATATGACCTGTAACCACAAGCATACCTTACCACCAGGGGTGCACTTGCAGGAGACACTGCATACCTGTTCCATACAGGTATATAAAGACAGGTCTTAGGCAAGTGTGGCATTCGAGAGCTGTGAAATAAAGGTGCAGGTCCTGAGTGACCTTGACTTCAGCATGTGCCTCGTGTAAGTCTGTACTGCAGGGTCAGGACTTTACAGTGGTGACGAGTTACGGGATCACAGAATCCACAGAATGGCTACCAACGGCTCAGATGAGAAATACAATGCTGGAGATAATTGGGAGGACTTTATAGAAAGGCTCCAGCAAAGCTTTGTAACCAAAGACTGGTTGGGCAGCGATAAGGCAGACAAGAGAAGAGCCCATCTCTTGACCAGCTGTGGCTCGAAAACATACGCCTTAATGAAGGACCTGCTGGCACCCGAGAAACCAGCAAGCAAGTTGTTTGAAGAGTTGAGCACACTGGTGAGAGACCACCTGAAGCCAGCGAGCAGCCTACACATGGCCAGACACAGGTTGTACAACTACAGACGCTGTGTGGGCCAGAGCATACCCGACTTTGTGGCGGAACTTCGGAGGCTGGCTAGTTTATGTGAGTTCTCCGATAAACTAAGGAGAGAAGTACTGAGAGACTTTTTATTGAAGGAATAGGCTACGAAGGCATATTCCGAAAGCTCATAGAGACCAAGAACTTGACCCTAGAGGCAGCAGCACTGCTCGCACAGACATTCTTGGCAGGAGAAGAAGAAACGAGGTTGATCTATACTGCGGGTACGACAACTAACGAAACATTGGAACAAGGGGTTCACAGCGTGAAACAAGCCGCTACACCCACACACAGACAAAGGCAGGAGAGCAGGCCTTCAACAGCAGGCAGTGGCACCAGAAGCCATCAAGGGCCACATGAACGGCCGTCCACACCTCATTAACCCACAATGCGAGCAATCAACTACAAACTGAGAGAAGCTCAAGAGAGATCAGCCAGACGCAGCTCATCCTTCGGAAACAATGGAAGTGGTCTGTGCTGGAGATGAGGGGGAAGGCACTCATCAAGGGAGTGTCGATTTCAGCATGCCGTTTGCAGAAACTGCAATGATACAGGGCATCTGGCCCGCATGTGCAGAAAAACAGCAGCTCGGCTGGTATACGAATCGGAAGGGTCGGAAAGCGAACCAGAAGACGGTGGGGACAGTGCCCGGGACACCGAGGTACAGCGGGTCAATACGATCAATGTCCACTGTTCTTACAACACGATGCCTCCAATAATGATGAGGGTCCTACTCAACGGGATACCCGTCAACATGGAACTGGACATGGGAGCGAGTCAATCTCGCATGAGCGTCCAACAATTTGAACAGCTGTGGCCGCACAAAAGCAACAGACCAAAACTCATAAGGGTCGACACCAAACTAAGGACCTATACCAAAGAAATCATCCCAGTCTTTGGCAGCGCCATGCTCTCAGTCACACACAAAGGGACGGTGAACCGACTTCCCCTGTGGATTGTCCCCGGAGATTTCCCAGCACTGTTGAGGAGAAGCTGGCTGGCAAAACTAAATTGGAAATGGGATGATGTTCACATCATGTCGTCAGAGGAACGGACCTCCTGCTCAACAGTTCTAAGTCGATTTGAACATCTCTTTCAGCCAGGTGTGGGCACCTTCAAAGAGGCTAAAGTTAAAATCGATATCACACAGGATGCTAGACCGGTCTATCACAAGACTAGAGCTGTGCCTTATGTGATGAGGGAAAAGATAGAACATGAACTGGACCGGCTTCTGCGGGAAGGCATTATCTCACCCGTGGAATTTAGCGGCTGGGCAAGTCCCATCGTCCCCGTCATGAAGCCTGATGGATCCGTACGAATCTGTGGGGATTACAAGTCTACCATAAACAGAGTCTCCCTACAGGACCAATTCCCGCTGCCCAGAGCGGAGGACCTATTTGCCAAATTGGCTGGAGGAAAACTTTTCTTGAAACTAGATCTCACATCTGCGTATATGACGCAAGAACTGACCGAAGAGTCTAAGCTACTCACCACCATCAACACACATCGAGGCCTTTTCATGTACAATCGATGCCCATTCGGCATCAGGTCGGCAGCTGCTATATTCCAGTGCAACATGGAGAGTCTGCTCAAGTCCATCCCGGGGATGGTTGTGTTTCAAGACGACATACTCATCACGGGCAGGGACACCGACTCCCATCTCCGCAATTTGGAGGAAGTACTAAAGTGATTGGATCGGGTCGGCCTAAGAGTTAAGAAATCCAAGTGTCTGTTTCTTGCACCCGTGGTTTAATTTTTGGGCAGAAGGATTGCCGCTGATGGAATCCGCCCAACAGAATCCAAAACCAAAGCAATTCATCTGGCACCCAGGCCCCAGAATGTCTCGGAACTGCGCGCCTTTCTCGGGCTACTCAATTACTTTGGGAACTTTATGCAGAACTTGAGCATGCTGATGGAGCCTCTCCATGTGCTACTCAGAAAGGGGTGTGATTGGTTTTGGGGGGGACGCCCAAGAACGCGCCTTCAATAAAGCACGCAACCTTCTATCTTCCAACAGTGTTTTGGCTTTTTTTGACTCAGGTAAAAAGCTAGTTCTTACATGTGATGCGTCAGCTTACGGGGTCGGGTGCGTTTTACAGCATGTCAATGGTGCGGGTAAATTACAACCCATTGCTTATGCCTCCAGGTCACTTTCGCGGGCGGAGCGTGGGTACGGTATGGTGGAGAAGGAGGCGCTCGCATGCGTGTACCGTGTCAAAAAGATGCACCAATACCTTTTCGGGGCCAAGTTCACGTTAGAAACCAACTACAAACCCCTCACGTCCCTACTATCCGAGAGCAAGGCAATAAACGCCAACGCCTCGGCGCGCATTCAACGGTGGGCACTCCTGCTGGCGTCTTACGACTACACTATAAGGCACAGACTAGGCACAGACAACTGTGCCGACGCGCTTAGCAGGCTACCCCTGGCGACCACCGAAGGGTCCGACAAACAGGACTGTGAGATGGTCATGGCAATCCATCCTTTGAGTCCACAGGTTCGCCCATGACGGCTCACCAAATCAGAGCCTGGACGACGAGCGACCCCACGTTATCCTTAGTCAAAAGATGTGTTTTAACTGGTGACTGGGCAGAGGCTCACGATGCCTGCCCTGAGGAGATCAAACCTTTCCATAGGCGCATGCATGAACTATCACTACAGGCAGACTGCCTGATGTGGGGCAGCCAAGTAGTTATGCCTTTGCGAGGCAGAGAGGCGTTTGTCCGGGAGCTCCACCACGAGCACCCAGGGATCGTTCTCGTGAAGGTCATAGCCAGATCCCACGTCTGGTGGCCTGGCATTGACGCGGACTTGGGGCTCTGCGTCCGATGGTGCACCATTTGTGCCCAACTCAGTAATGCCCCCAGGGAGGCCCCCCTGAGCCCCTGGCCCTGGCCCACCAAACCATGGTCGCGGGTGCACGTAGACTATGCGGGCCCATTCATGGGCAAAATGTTCCTCGTAGTCGTCGATGCATTTTCAAAGTGGATCGAATGCACCATTTTAAACTCGAGCACCACCTCCACCACTGTGGAGAGCCTTAGAACCATGTTTGCAATGCACGGAATTCCTGACATATTGGTCAGTGATAATGGTCCGTGCTTCACCAGCGCAGAATTCCAAGATTTTATCGTTGACCACGGCATGAATCATGTTAAGACGGCACCATTCAAGCCGGCCTCCAATGGCCAGGTGGAGCGAGCAGTGCAAATCATTAAACAAGGCATGCTTAAAATCCAAGGTCCCATGCTGCAGAGCCGCCTGTCGTGACTGCTGCTGGCATAAAGATCTCGTCCACATTCGTTGACTGGGGTTCCCCCCGCACAACTATTGATGAAATGGACCCTAAAGACTAGGCTCTTGTTAATCTTCCCAGACATGCATGAAATTGTTGAGGCAAAGCGCCGGAAGCTAACTGAGTACCATGACCGAAATTCAAGGGGGAGGTGGAATGAGATAGGGGACAAAGTGTTTGTGCTAAACTATGGCAGGGGTCCCAAATGGCTTGCAGGGACAGTAACAGGCATGGAAGGAAACAGGCTGCTGGTTGTACAAATGGACAATGGCCAAACCTGCCGGAGGCATGTAGACCAAGTAAAAAGTAGATTCACCAACAACACTGCAGAACCAGAGGCAGACTACAATGTGGAACTCACACCACACCTGGTGGACAGACAGAGGGAACAACCTGAGGAAAGGGCAATCTCAACAGACAGCCCAAGCGAGATACCAACAATCATACTGAACGAAATAGACAGCCCAGGCGAGATACCAGAAATCACACCGAAAGAAAAGCAGGCACCAAGGCAAACAACTGAACCACAACTAAGATGCTCCATGCGAGAGCGTAGACCACCTGAGAGACTGAATCTATAAAGACAATAAGATCTTGGAGGAGGGTAATGTCATGTATCTCACACTACTGTACATAACTGTATCTTACCATGCTATACATGACTGGAACTAGATATGACCTGTAACCACAAGCATACCTTACCACCAGGGGTGCACTTGCAGGAGACACTGCATACCTGTTCCACACAGGTATATAAAGAAAGGTCTCAGGCAAGTGTGGCATTGGAGAGCTGTGAAATAAAGGTGCAGGTTCTGAGTGACCTTGACTTCAGCATGTGCCTCGTGTAAGTCTGTACTGTAGGGTCAGGACTTTACAGCAACTACAGAGGAATCTCCCTGTTGCCGGCCACTGGGAAATTCATCACTAGAATCCTCCTCAACCGTCTTCTCCCAGTAGCTGAGGAGCTCCTCCCGGAGTCTCAGTGCAGTTTCCACCCACTACGGGGTACAACAGACATGATCTTTACAGCACAAAAACTGCAAGAGAAATGCAGGGAACGGCACCAACCCTTGTACATGGCCTTCTTTGACCTTGCAAAGGCCTTTGACACTGTTAATCACGCGGGACTATGGAGCGTCTTCCTCCGTTTTGGCTGCCCCCAAAAGTTTGCCGCCATCCTCCGCCTGCTCCACGACGACATGCAAGCCGTGATCCTGACCAATGGATCCATCACAGACCCAATCCATGTCCGGACTGGAGTCAAGCAGGGCTGCATTTTCGCACCAACCCTCTTCTCGAGCTTCCTCATTGCAATGCTCCACCTCACAATCAATAAGCTCCCCACTGGAGTGGAACAAAACTACAGAACCAGTGGGAACCTGGTCAAACTTCGTCATCTCCAGGCCAGATCCAAGACCGTGCCATCCTCTGTTGTTGAACTACAGTACGCGGACGATGCTTGTGTCTGCGCACATTCAGAGACTGAACTCCAAGTCATAGTCAACATCTTCATTGAAGCGTACGAAAGCATGGGCCTTACACTAAACATCCATAAGACAAAGGTCCTCCACCAACTTGACCCCGCCACACAGCACTACTTCCCAGTCATCAAGATCCATGGCGCGGCCCTGGACAACGTGGACCATTTTCCATACCTCGGGAGCCTATTATCAGCAAGGGCAGACATCGACGACGAGGTTCATCACTGCCTTCAGTGCGCCAGCGCAGCCTTCGGCCGCCTGAAGAAGAGAGCGTTCGAAGACCAGGCCCTCAAATCTGGCACCAAGCTTATGGTCTGCAGGTCTGTAGTGATACCCGCCCTCCTGTATGGCTCAGAAATGTGGACCATATACAGTAGACACCTCAAATTGCTGGAGAAATATCACCAATGATGTCTCCGCAAGATCCTGCAAATCCCCTGGGAGGACAGACACACCAATGTTAGTGTCCTCGATCAGGCCAACTTCCCCAGCATCAAAGCACTGACCACACTCAACCAGCTCCACTGGGAAGGCCACATTGTTCGCATGCCTGACACAAGACTCCCAAAGCAAGCGGTGTACTCGGGACTCCTACACGGCAAGCGAGCCCCAGATGGGCAGAGAAAAGGTTTCAAGGACACCCTCAAAGCTTCCTTGATAAAATGCAACATCCCCACCGACACCTTTGAGTCCCTGGCCAAAGACCGCCCTAAGTGGAGGAAGAACATCCAGGAGGGAGCTGAACACCTCGAGTCTCATCACTAAGAGCATGTAGAAAGCAACTGCAGGCAGTGGAAGGAGCATGCGGCAAATCAGGCTCCCCAACAAACCTTTCCTTCAATGACCGTCTGTCCCACCTGTGACAGAGACTGTAATTCCGGTATTGGACTGTTCAGTCACCTAAGAACTCAGTTTTAGAGTGGAAGCAAGTCTTCCTCGATTTTGAGGGACTGTCTATAATGATGATATTGTACTTCCTAACTCCCACATGAATACCAGTTAGTAGCTTTTTCCCTCGTTTGGAAATATTTGGTGGACGTTCACAACACATCACACAGGAAAAAGATAAAACTGCACAATATAATGAGGTGCATATGTGATGGGACTTCCACTGTGTACAGATTCTCGCTGCTATATTAGCTTTGTCCAAGTTTAATACGATTGCCTCATGAAATACCAGCAGCAGCATTCCAAAATATTTTAAATATATATAAAGTAAATGGGATGGGGTGATGGAAGAAAATTACAACTCCTCGTTGTAAAGTCCTTACTCTACAGCATGAAACCACAAATGAGGCACATTCTGGGGACAAGGTCACTCCGTGACCTTAACTCTTTATTTCAGGACTCCAGAAGTGATGACCCTGCGTGGGACCTCCCTTTATATACCTGTGTGATCAGGTAAGGAGTGTCTCCCACAAGTTCACCCCTTGTGGTCAAGGTGTGCATCTAGGTTGAGTGTATACAGTAATACAGTGGTGTTACATTGTGGTTACAAACATGACATCACCTTCCCCCCCCACCCCCAAAGTCTTATTCGGATCATAGGTTTAGTCTTTCAGGTGGTCTGCGCTCCCTCGTGGAGTGGCAGTTGGGGCTCTGGTTGTTGGACACTGACGTGAGTGTCTGTCACCTGTGGTGCTTCCGGCCTGTCCAGGCTGACCGCAGGGACTGTGCATTCTTCTGATTGCTCTTGTTACTTGTTCACTGGTGGTAGTGTGACCTCTCGCTCATGGTCTACTTCAGGTTCCTCCGTGTCGATGCTGAACCTTTTTTTTACTTGGTCCAGATGCTTGTGGCATATCTGACAATTGTTCAGTTTTACCACGATGAACCTATTCCCCTCTTTGTCAATTACAGTACCCTCAAGCCATTTGGGCCCCATGGCGTGATTGAGGACGAATACAGGATCATTTATTTCTATACATCTCCCCCTCGAATTACGGTCATGGTACTCATTTTGTGACTGGCGCTTGCCCTCAACTATGTCGGTCAGGACTGGGTGAATGAGGGACAACCGAGTTTTGAGTGTCCATTTCATTAGTAGCTTTGCGGGCGGGACCCCCGTGAACGAGTGCGGTCGGGATCTATAGGCCAGGAAGAGGCGCGATAGGCGGCATTGTAGGGAGGGTCCCTGAATCCTGAGCATACCTTGCTTAATGATTTGGACCGCACATTCCGCCTGGCCATTGGAGGCCAGCTTGAACGGCGCAGTCCTGACGTGGTTGATGCCATTGCCCAACATGAACTCTCAGAATTCATAGCTTGTGAAACATGGGCCATTATCACTAACCAGGATGTCCGGCAAGCCATGGGTTGCAAAGATCACACGTAGGCTTTCCACGGTGTTGGATGTCGTGCATGAATTCAGAATGATGCACTCGATCCATTCGAGTATGCATCTACTACAATAAGCGTTTGTGATCTGACAAAGAATTGGAAAGATTGGCTACGATTAAAAAAAAAAATTCAGAAACACTCGGCTTCTCGGCCTTTTGGCTAAGATCATGCGTAACTGACCTGACAGGGGAGTAACCATGACCCCAACGTGGTTCTTCCTGGATCAGGAAGGTGATTCTCCTATGCTTTTTGGAAATAGGAGGTGGGTGGGGTGGCTTGACCCATCCACCTCCACGGAGGTGTGTGGGGGGCCTGACCCATCCACCTCCATGGCACGAACCTGGTATTGCAGTACTTCCAGGAACGGTGCAGTGGCTCTAGGCCTTTTGGCTAAGAGCATTGGCGCAGAGTGATCCTTGATGTGTGCAAGGTGACCTCTGGCGTTTGTGATTTGACAAAGATTTGGAAAGATTGGCAACGAATAAAAAATTTAAAAAAATTCATAAACACGTGCGCTTCTCGGCCTTTTGGCTAAGATCATGCGTAACTGACCTGACAGGGGAGTAACCATGACCAGAAAGTGGTTCTCCCTGGATCAGGAAGGTGGTTCTCCTATGCTTTTTGGAAATAGGAGGTGGGTGGGGGGCTTGACCCATCCACCTCCATGGCACGAACCTGGTATTGCAGTACTTCCAGGAACGGTGCTTTGGCTCTAGGCCTTTTGGCTAAGAGCAAAAATATTGGCGCAGAGTGATTCTTGAATGGGCCCAAGGTGACCTCTGGCGTTTGTGATCTGACAAGTTGATCTGACAAAGAATTGGAAAGATTGGCAACGAATAAAACATTAAAAAAAAATTCATAAACACGTCTTTACATATGTGTTTACGATTTCATAACGCCTAACTTACAGGGTAATCCTTCTGCCTGGGTGCCTTTAATAGAAATTTAGGGGGTATCATTTTCAGCTTGGGCGCGGGCGGAAACCTGGCGGCTACGATCGGCTAGCTCTTATGCACCCCACCAGACTTCTCCTTCCATTGACTTCAATGGACAGCTGATCCAGAACCTTAAGTTTTCCGCCCGTGACCAAACTGAAAATTGCCCCCCCGATTATCTGCTTGCTGAATTATTAGTAACTGTCCTCTTATATTTTTGTAAAAAAAAATAAAGATATTGCATTTTCATGACATCCCATAGTTCTTCACAACTAATAAAATCGTTTTGAGGGGTAGTTGCTGTAGCACACCAGTCAATTTGCACGCAGCAATGTCCCACAAACAGATGAATAGAATGAGGCCGTTGGGCCCATCGTGCCTGTGCCGGTTCTTTGAAAGAGCTATCAAATGATTCCCACTTCCATACTCTTTTCCCATAACCCTGCCCCCATACCTACAATCCCCTATCCAATACCCCCTTGTCCCATATCCTCAGTCCCCAATACCATACCTCCTATCTCCTACCTCCATCCTATACCCTCTGTGTGCAATTCTCATTTCCCATTTGCCATATCCCATACCTCAATCTCCTACCCCTATCATACCCTCTATACTTATTACCCAGCCTCTCACTGTTAACCCTCTTGTGTTTCCCAATCAAATAGCAAATGAGATAAATGAGTAATTAATCTGTTTTGGTGATGTTGGTTGTATTGTATAAAATTAAATAAGATATGGGCTAAAATGAACACTCGTCAGTTTTACCTGCTTGATGAACAACCTTCACCTGTTACATCCAGTGCTTTTGGTGACGTGGAAAAGAAAGGTTAATTAACCTTTAGTCTATTACTCACATAATGACACGTGTTACCTGCTAAAGTTTTCAATCTTATGAGAGTCTAAAGGTTAAAAGCTAGTTCAAACTTTTACATAGCCTCTGAGGACATCCAAAGGTTATGTCAATACTCCTTTCAATGTATATTATCGTTGAATTAAATGAGAAGAATGTGATACGAGCTAAACTGCAGCACAATTTTATATACATAATTATGTACAACAGATTTTGTGTTACTTTTACTCCTGTCCCGTTGTCTCCCTCCCTCCCTCCTCACACTAATGAATGGTTTGGAGGGTCTCAGCCGCACTTTGGTATCTCACCCAAGTGACTACCTTTTATACACAGACCAAGGCAGTGCTTGTGTGCAGGTTATCTGACTGCGGAGGGTTTTACAGCGGAGACTGAACCCGACAACCACACACTTTCAACAAAAGTCACTGGATAATACTCAGGAATGTTGGGTGAATTTTTTTCCCTTCATTAATTCATCTGCATTTTGGCCAACTGTAGCACAACAGGTAAAATAATCCTGCAGCACAGGTCTCTGTTTGACACTTTAAATCCATCAAAGACTGATCTGGTTATGTCTCTGACAGATTATATCAGTCTTTAGAGATCTGGTACTCACTTGCCTGAGAAAATGGCTTTCGGGACAATTGTCAGCTAGTCAGAGGACAATTCTTTCAATGTGGAGGTGGGATCTCGAAGGCAAATTAAAACAAGTTAAAGTGTTTAAGGTTGTGTTTTTAAGTAGCAAAAAAAAAAATCACATTTATTAGTTCTAAAAGTTAAAATAATGAAAACAAATGAGTGAGAAAATAGGGAAAAAGAAAAGGCTCTGGGAAAAGTTAAGCTGAAGTAATATTTGAATTTTAAAATTTCCTTATCGATTTTGCAGCTTTGCATTAACCGCCCAGAATGGCTAATAAATGGTCCCACGAATTTAGCAGTGGGCCCAGTGCCTGTGCAAATTGGGTGCAGACTGTTCCATTGCTAAATTGATGTGCTTTGCACCCGTTTTATGCCCAAAAAACTGCCGCATCACACACCGATTTCTACCCCTGTATGTTTAGACTTTAGGATAGATTTTCCATTCTGAAGCAGTATCTTACCAGGGGCAGGACTCAGAAAATCTACCCCTTTTGACCCACTATGCAACTTGGTTAGCAGAAAAGATTTCTCCTGAGGCTCGTGATACAGACTGTAACTGAAAATTACAAGAACAAATCAAAGAAATTGTTCAGTGGCACCACTGGGCTGACTCACAGTCTGTGGAAACTGACCAAACGTCATTGCGGAGAATGGAATTTGTACGGCTTCTTTCACTGGTTTCACTGATGGACATTCTGTATTAATGTCTAGTAGAAACTAAACTTGTGATGATTCCCAGCAAAGTAAATCTATAGAAGTAAAGATTACTTTTAGAAAAAAGCACTCTAAGCCACCAAAAAGAGAAATAGCTGCTGTAAGTATCTCCGGGATTGAGAGATTACCCATAGAGGTCAAGTCTAGGCTTAAGATATAAATATGAGGTTTTAAGTATTTCTTGGTCCATCTACATTATCTTGAACTGCCTATTGAGTGCACTGCTGACACAACACAAACTTGAATTTGTATACTGCTTTTACTGTAACAAAATATCCCAATGCAATTTACAGAAGGTGCAGTGGATACTCAACTAAGAGTAGGAGTTGGGAGTGAGGGGTGGTGGGGAGACGGAACTGAAAGCAACGTCAAAGAGATACCTTTTTAAGGAGGCATTTGAGAGAGACTTAATAAGCTGAAAAGGTTTACAAAAAGAATTCCAGAGTGTGAGAATGTCATGGCAATGCGCTGTTCCACTGGATGTGTGAGAGTTTGTGTAGAGTAGAGCTGGAGATGTCCGCGAAGAGTACATTGGAGAAATGAGACACTGAAGTGACAAATGCATGGATGAAGGTTTCATAAGAACATAAGAAATAGGAGCAGAAGCAGACCATATGGCCCATTGAGCCTGCTCCTTCATTCAATAAGATCATGGCTGAACTTCGACACCAACTCCACTTTCCCACCCTATCCACATATCCCTTGATTTCCTTAGTGTCCAAATATCTAGTAATCTCAATCTTAGAGAATTCCAAAGATTAACAATCCTCTGAATGAAGAAATTCTCATCTCAGTCTTAAATGGCTGACCCCTTATCCTGAGACTGTGACTCTTTCAGTGGTAGAGAGTTGAAGTAGGAATGAAGGTGTGCAATGTTTCAGAGGTGGACATGGCTCCAGCTGTAACTGGGCCACATCATGAAGTACAACTCTACCATTAGAGGTTCTCCATCCCTTGAGGCTTGCAATGTGGCATGTATGTATGCTCGGATTTACTAGCCACCAGGTGGTGCCACTGTTGGAGGTCAATGGGCTGTGTGCACATGTGTGCGGCCCAGGTATAAAAGGCCAGCCATCTTGTAATGTAATCACTTTGGGCCCTAATAAAGTAGAGCCAGGTTTGTACTGGTTCGGAGTTTACAGTATTCAGTCTATTGAATACACAACATTTGGCGATGAGATAACAAGAACTTTTGCATGTAAAAATGAGCACAATTGGAAATCTGGAGTGATTTGTGGAGAGAGAAGATTGGGCAGACTTCGTAGCCCGCAAAATGGAGAAAGAGGCAGACGCAGTTCGATGCTGGGCGGTCCTCCTCACGGTTTGCGGTCTGAAAATCTATGGACTCATAAAGAATCTCCTCTCTCCTCCAACGGACAAGGACTATGAAATATTGTGTGTTCTGGTACATGACCATCTCAAACAGATGAAAGCATCATCATCTCAAGATATCGATTCTATACGCACGTTCGTTCTGAGGGCCAGGATGTATCAGAATTCGTTGCCAACCTAAGATGTCTAGCTGGACCGCGTAAGTTCGAAACTGCGTTGGCAGATATGCTGCGGGACTTCTTTGTAATCGGCACCAACCACGAGGTGATCCTGCATAAGCTACTGGTGGTGGAGACGCTGGATTTGAGCAAGGCCATCACGATTGCCCAATCATGCATGACCATGGACAAAAGCTTAAAGCAGATATCATTTAAAAAATCGGAACTCAACAAATACTGTAAACAAGATAGTATCGTCGTTTGGCAGAACTGCATATGGCAGGGCCTACCCAACTGCGTACGTGAAACCTGTGGCTGCTCAAAGTACGCCAAAGGGAATGAATCCGATATCACCGTGTTGGCGATGTGAGGGAAATCATCGGCATCATCAGTGTCGGTTTAAACAGTATATTTGTAAAGGCTGTTCGAGAGTGGGGCATCTCCAGCGCATGTGTCCGCAACTGAGCAAGCGTGCTGCGACACACCACATGGACGATGATGACCAGTCTAGCACGGATCCGGATATGCAATCTGAGATACCAGAGGAGGAAGTGTATGGACTGTATTTGTTCCTAACAAAGAGCCAACCGATAATGATTAATGTAAAACTTAACGGTGTGCCAATATCGATGGAATTGAACACGGGTGCGAGTCAATCAATAATGAGCCAAAGGACATTTGACAGGCTGTGGGATACTAAGGCTGTGAGGCCTAAGCTGAGTTCAGTCAATGCCAAGTTGCGTATGTACACTAAAGAACTCATAACGGTGATTGGCAGTGCAGTAATCAAGGTGTCGCATGATGGTGCGGTTCATGATTTACCATTATGGATTATTCCAGGCAATGGCCCGATGCTGTTCGGCAGGAACTGGTTAGAAAAAAATCAAATGGAACTGGAACGATATCAAAGCGTTGTAATCGGGGGAGGATACTCCATGTGCTCAAGTGCTGAGCAAGTTCCCCTCACTATTTGAACCTGGCATCGGCAATTTCACAGGAGCCAAGGTGCAGATCCACGTGGACTCAAATGCAAGACCCATCCATCATAAAGCTCGGGCAGTTCCATACATGATGAGGGAGAAGGTCAAAATCGAACTGGACAGACTCCAGCGTGAAGGGGTCATATCACCGGTTGAATTTAACGAATGGGCCAGCCTCATTGTTCCCATGTTAAAAAGTGATGGCACTGTCAGGATTTGTGGAGACTACAAGGTTACGATCAACCAAGTTTCGAAACAGAATGAATACCCGTTACCGACGGCTGATGACCTGTTTGCAACGTTAGCCGGGGTGAAGTTGTTCACAAAACTGGATCTGACGTCGGCCTACATGACACAGGAGCTGGTCGACACGTCGAAGAAACTTACGTACATCAACACTCATAAAGGACTATTTATCTACAACAGGTGCTCTTTTGGAATTCACTCAGCTGCAGTCATATTTCAGAGGAACATGGAGAGTCTACTGAAGTCCATCGCTAGAACCGTCGTGTTCCAAGATGACATGCTGGTCACAGGTCGTGACTCCGCCGAACATCTGAAAAACCTGGAAGAGGTTCTACATCGTCTGGACAAAGTGGGACTCAGACTGAAATGCTCAAAGTGCATCTTCATGGCACCGAAAGTCGAATTCCTGGGTAAGAAATTTGCTGCTGACGGTATCAGGCCTACGGACTCGAAAACCGAGGCCATCAAAAATTCACTCAAGCCTCAGAATGTGACGGAGCTGCATTCATTACTTGGTCTACTCAACTACTTCAGGAATTTCTTACCTAGATTGAGTACCTTACTAGAGCCACTGCACATGCTGCTAAGAAAAGGCGACAACTGGGTTTGGGGTGCGTCTCAAGATAGAGCTTTTGAGAAAGCTACTAATCTGCTTTGCTCTCACAAGCGGCTGGTTCATTATGATCCGTATAAGCGTCTAGTATTGGCCTGTGATGCTTCGTCTTATGGAGTTGGTTGCGTGCTCCAACAAGCTAATGAATCAGGCAAATTACAACCTGTTGCATATGCTTCAAAAAGTTTGTCAAAGGCGGAAAGAGCCGACAGCATGGTAGAGAAAGAAGCACTAGCCTGTGTGTATGGGGTTACAAAGATGCATCAGTACCTGTTTGGTCTTCGGTTTGAACTGGAAACAGATCACAAGCCACTCATTTCATTGTTTTCGGAAAACAAAGGTATCAATACCAATGCATCGTCCCACATCCAAAGGTGGGCGCTGACATTATCTGCCTATGATTATCTCATTCGCCATAGACCTGGCACTGAGAATTGTGCCGATGCATTGAGCTGTCTGCCGTTGCCCACACCGGAGGTGGAAACACAACAACTGGCAGACCTACTGTTAGTCATGGATGCTTTTGAACGTGAAGGAACCCCTGTCACAGCCCAACAAGTTAAGACCTGGATCAGCCAGGACTCGATATTATCGGTTGTGAAATGTTGTATCTTTAGTGGTGATTGGTCTGCCATACCCAAACAAATGTGTGAGTAGACCAAACCTTACATCCATCGCAAAGACAAATTATCCATTCAATCAGATTATATACTGTGGGGTAATCGAGTTTGTTATGCACAAGAAAGGCAGAGAGAAATTTGTGCATGATCTACATAGCACAAATCCCGGTATTGTCATGATGAAAGACATTGCCAGATCTCATGTATGGTGGCCTGGAATTGATTCTGATCTGGAATCATGTGTGCATCAGTGCAACACTTGCATGCAGCTTAGTAAAGCATCAGCGGAATCGCCGCTGAGTCTGTGGTCGTGGCCACCTAAACCATGGTCCAGGATCCACATCGACTTTGCAGGTCCCTTCCTGGGAAAGATGTTCTTAGTTGTGGTGGATGCTTATTCCAAGTGGATAGAGTGTACAATCATGTCATCCAGCACATTCATAGCTACCATTGAGAGCTTTCGTGTCATGTTTGCTACGCATGGTCTGCCTGATATCGTTGCAAGCGACAACGGTTCTTGGTTCACCACTATGGAGTTTCAAGAGTTCATGAAACTCAATGGTATCAAACATATGAGGTCAGCACCATTCAAACCCGCAGAGTGTGCGGTCCAAACCATCAAGCAGAGTATGAAACGTGTAATTCAAGGTTCACAGCAAACTCGCTTGTCACGCATATTGTTTAGTTACAGGACAAGACCCCATATGCTTACCGGGGTCTCCCCTGCTGAACTATTGATGAAGAGAGGTCTCAAGACCAGGCTCTCTCTTGTCCACCCTGACTTGAATAATCGTGTTGAATACAGACGTCAAAGTCAGCAAGGGTATCATGATTGCGCTACTGTATCACGCGACATTCCTATCAATGATCCTGTGTATGTACTGAATTATGGTCAAGGTCCCAAATGGATCGCCGGTACTGTTACGGCCAAGGAGGGTAACAGAGTGTTTATCGTTAAGCTCAAGAATGGGCAGACATGCAGGAAACATGTCGATCAGATAAAGCTGTGGCACACGGATGAACCGGAACAGTCTGAGGAAGACACAATCAGTGACCAACCAACCTACCCTCAGTCATCAGAGGACTCCACTGTCATCAATGAATCTGGACTTTCAATCCCTGACGTGGTCAATGCCACTCCCATCGGATCGGCTGCCCAGCCCCCAGTCATAACAGACTCAGAACGCTCGCCCAAGGCTGGAGTTGAACAGAGACGTTCAACTCAGGAGCAGAAAGCCCTGGACCGTCTCAATTTGTAAAAAGACCGTTACTAATATCTTAAAGGGGGATATTGTCATGTATGTATGCTTGGGGTTTACTAGCCACCAGGTGGCGCCACTGACTGAGGTCATTGGGCTGTGCGCACGTATGTGCGGCCCAGATATAAAAGGCCAGCCATCTTGTAATGTAATCACTTTGGACCCTAATAAAGTAGAGCCAGGTTTGTACCTGTTCGGAGTTTACAGTATTCAGTCTATTGAGTTATTGCATACACAACACAATGAATATCAGCGTCCTGCCACCACCCTTTCTTCTCCAACAAAGGGAGTACATAGATGTACTAATAGATTAAGGCCTAGAAATTGGCCTGCTTAGCACCTCCCGTTATAGCCTCCGGGGGCAATAACAGGATGCTAACCACTTACCGACCGGGCGCGGTGAGATGAACAACTCCGCTAACTTTGGCGGGAGGTTTGTGGCAGTGGCAGGATGTTGTGCCCCGATCTCCTTCGCCCGGAGATCATGATGTCATTGCCGAGTGCATCACCCCGGACCCGAACATCAAATCCGCCCCCTGCAGTATCGCAGGGTGAAAACATGGTAGCTGTAGGAGGCTGAGCGCTTTGGGGGCGAAACGTGAAGGCAAAATCGCCGATGTAAGTGAAAACATTTCTACAATACCGTCAATTTTTTTCAATTCTCTTCGGTCGCGATCGATCAGCCTGGCACTCTGCTGCAGTGCATCAGGCTGATCGGGCTGGATCGTGGCTGTCATTGTGGATCAGGTAAGTGTTTCCAATGCAGAGCCTGCAGCGATCACCCTTCCCTTTAAGGGAGGGAAGGAGCCTTTGAACGCGGCAGCGCTGCATGGCCCTTTGTGCAGGACTGCACACCTACCGCCCCACCTGTGTCCTTTTGTGCTCCAGGAAGGAAGAAGAGCGAGTGCTTCACTTCCTTCCTGGAGCACAAACCCCCAATTTTTTTTAAAGTTAAATATCATTAGCGCCTGCCGCTAATTTTTTTCAACTTTTAAAGTTAGCGCCTCATTTCCGAATTTCTCACCCTAAGTACCAGAAGAAACAAAGTTTAAGGGGTCACTAAGGAGATGCAGGTGAACAACCTGAGTGTGGGAAGGGATTCACTTAGTCATCCAACCTGCTGGCACACCAGTGAGTTCACAAGTGACTGCAATGTTTGGATTCTGCTGTTATTGCTGCTGTTATTCACGTCCTACTGAATCGTGTTCATTCTGTTAGCTGGTGTTTGTTTCTGCTGATGTTAATAACCCTTCAACTAGGCTGGAGTTTAATATTTTTATATTTCAAATAACAGTGTTGATATTTGATGTCTCCAAGATAAAAGGAGACTAATTGATGTCCTGTTTCTAACTGCTCCATTTTTGATTGGGGCGGAGGAGCAGTAAGAGATCGGGGCCCAGGAGAGCTGAGGCCCAGGGGCATCATGGGCCAGCCCACACTGTGATCTATGGATAGTAGGAGCATATGTGTGTACTAGGTTCGTGCAGCAGAGCTGGTCTCCAGTCGTCTTGGCTAGCGCTTGCCACTGGATCAAGACCTAGCTCTGTCAAGCCCGTGTGTGGCTGGTGTGCAACGGCCATCCCACGTTAAAAAATCCACGCACAGGCATCGTCCACCCTTCAATATGTCGTTCGGGACCTAGAATGTCAAGTCCCTCATTGAAACACCTGTGAACTCATCCATTTTTGGTGAGGAAGCAGGTCATCCTCGATACGAGGGATTGCCTAATACTATACTCAGGAGATGCATGGTGACTAGAAATAAATATAAATATGGTCTAGTAAATTTAGAGCATTTTATTTCTCCTTAGTGCAAACTGTTTTTATTGGGAAAGGCTATGTTCAGGTAATAGTTAATGGTCAGAAGGTATAAGGTATCAGTTAAGGTGCAGTAGATGTAAACATACAGTATGTTATTTTTGGAAACATTTTATGATGTTTCATACATCTGCAATACTTGTACAGACTCTGGATCTGGGAAATACTGGAAACAGTTTCAATGAATAGTTGCTGTACCACTCTCTCTTTCTGGATGAACCTCTGACTGTTCCATTTTCTCTTCTTCGTCCATCTCCTCTGTTACTGCACCATCATTGGCCTCCTCTTCATCTTCTGCATGCATACTCTTCTTTATATTGTAAAGTTACACAGCAACTACAGCAGTTAATGAAGGTATTAAAACACACAACAAAGAATTAATTGATAAACTTACTTATATTGTTCATAAATGTGTACTTAAAAAATATATTTTAACCTTATTTTGTTCATTAGAAATTTCAGTTACTGAGATAAACTGGCATACAAAAACATTTCCAAAAAGCACTTGGAGTGAATCAATTAGTTCATGAACAAACCATGATGGTGATATGTTTAGAATTTTCCCATTATAAAATGTTGACATGTTTAGATATTCTTTCCATTGTGACTTGATGACATGTGACTTTTATTATAAAAGCGTGACATAAGAGTTAAGGTTACTGTGTGCTATATGCAAGATTTCAAATATATAATTACATGATTATACTCACTGGCCACACATGATTCTGGTAGCACATGTTTAATCTACAAGTATAAGATCAGAAAGCAGGTGTAAATAGTTACTATGCTTCAAAAGTACTTCATTGGCTGTGAAGTGTTGGGACATCCTCAGGCCAGGAAAGGTGCTATATAAGTTTTTCTTCTTCCTTTCTTTGGTTCATCAATAGTGACTTTGAGCTGACCTATTTGCACCACCTGAACTATAAATTTCCTTCAGATTCCCCAGATCACCATCAACAAATTTCAGAACAATTTGAGATTCCTGTACATTCAAATATTTAGGGATGCAGTTCAGGAAAGAAAAACCCACAGACAAGCACATTTAATATAAATAAACTGCTGATTTTATGTAGCATATTTGATATACTCTAGACATTTATGAAATTGGATACATTTAATGATTAACTATTTGCATTATATAATATTTATATGATTTTGGAACAGACTTGTTTACAAGTTTGTTGGTTGCTATGGTAGCAGTTATGCGGCTTGCAATTACATAATTTCATCTGAAGGTTTAGTGTGTATTTGGTGATCAGAAATATCAGATTGAAGATAGCAAAGAAGAACAATTTATATTGAAGATTTGCATTGGTTTGGCCAGCTGGATTTTGTCATGCTAAAGAGAGGTACTTTTCTTTTTTATTGATAAATCAGTTACTAATATCAGTTATTAATATCAGCTCTTGGTAAGCAGTCGTGACCATTAGTCATGTCTGTCACATGGTGAGATCATTTTGTTTTGAACACTACACTACTGCAGTTGAAAAAGAGACCACTGAAAAGAAATGATTAATCCTTTTTTTCTTTGTTTATTCATGTTTTCTCCTGAAGACAATGTATTGAGCTAGCAGATCGGATGCTCGTTTCGTTATACACTCCACCGATTTTTCTTTCTGGCTTTCTGCCCGCAGTGAAAGTTAAAATCGATCCCACCATTCACCCCCAGCTCTGCTATGGCTCAGAAAGGTACAGAGTAAAGCTTCTACTCTGCCCCATCAAAATGCTCCACCCTCAGAAGAACATCCAGTATTGCACCAATGTGACATTTTTCCCATAGCAGCTATCCTGTGGTCTCGCTGAGTGAGATTTCTAATTTGTGCCCAATTGCAGACAATCTGTGATTTGGGCCAATGTACACTAGGGACTGTGGTAAGACTACCCAACTCCTTTAACATAGGCCCCCTTTACAGACAGCAGACAGAGGAAACATTCATCCTACCAATCTGGCCTGGATTTGAACCCAGGTCCCACAGTTTAGACCACCGTCTAACTCATTGCACCACCTAGATCTCTGGTCAGGTGCAGGTCCTGACAGGGGTGGGGGGGCGGGGTGGATTTTAACTTTCACTGCGGGCAGAAAGCTGGAAAGAAAGAGGAAATTTGTATGTAAATGAAATTTTAAGGGATCAAGACAGTTAAGGAGTGTCACAGTAGGATGACAAAAACGTTTAAAAACTTAGGAGAACCTTGAAAGGCATCATTATCAACCATTTCTGAGGCTGAAGGAGCAGGGACTAAGAAAATACAGTCAAAAATAAAGGGAAAGCAAATCCAAAGCACGGGCACAGATCTTCAAGCAAGTCATGGTGCAGTCCAGCTCCTGAAGTCCTGTTTGTTTACTGCTTAAGTATAGATGGCACTGCATAAGATGGTTGCAAGAAGAATGGTTTTCTGTGCCACTACACGACACCACCTGCAAAAGTTAATATTGCAGCATGCCTGAAAGGAGGTGGAGGGAAGCTTGAGGCTGCAGCAGATAATTACTTTCATTGGATGTGCCAACCCTTATGCTGCACCATAGCTACAGGGGTCCTTGCAGCAGATGGCTCACTGCTGAGCCAGATCCTGGGAAGACAGGTCTCCCTGGCTATTGCCAAGTAGATGTGCCATGCCTGCAGAAAAGGCTGCTGGTATTTTTGTGGGTGTGACTAATCAGGCTGTGCTGGACCGTGATCACCCTGGCATGCCTTCTTACATGCAGTGTCACTGAAACATGGCAAGCTGTGATGTGGGTGCTTGCCAGCCGCTATCCAAATTTGTGGTTAGCTTGGTATCCTATATCGTAGTGGTGCCATTATGTTTGCTGTGCCAACTTCTTTTCAGAAGAGGAACTTCCACCTGCACTAACTGCCTGTGAAAGCGAGATCTGCTGACTTCTGTCTGCAGATGCAGGTGTGTGGGTACCAGCAGGCATAGAGTCTCTCCCGTGCAGCTTGACATGTCTGGCTTCACTCCATACTCCCCTTCTTCCAAACAATGGGAAACCCATTGGTGCGAATAATGGAGCTGCAGGCAAAAATAAATAATTGGCAACAACTAGCAACAAAGGCTGACGAGGGCCTAAGTGCCAGCACAGGGGAAAGAAAAAGGTTCAGAAATGGCTAAAATAAAAGTTCCTTTATGTTACTGTATTATTTATATGATCTCCACTATATATCTTTCAGCCTAGAAGCCTTGGATGCCCATTTGAAATGGATATGCTTTATCCTGGATTTCTTGGACACCACAACAGCAGGAAATAGCATTCAGGACAGACATGCCCCAAGTTACTATTTAAATGAAGCACCCATCTGTTTGAGTTGAGCAGTTCCATCTGCCCGTAGAAAATTTGTCTGTGCACAATTTCTGTTGCAACTCTACCCACTGCTTGGACTAATAAGCAAAGTTCCCTTTCATTTTCTTTGGGTGTGGCTGTGTGTCCCCTTCAAAACACCACGCATGCACACTTTTTCCCATTTAAAAGCCGGTGAGCCAGCTGCACGGGCACTCCAGAGCGCCGCAAGGCCGTGCAGCTTAAAGGGAACTTTGCTGATAAGCCAGACAATGTGAGCTCAAATCCCACCATGGCACTTTGCATTCAGTTTACAACAAAAATCTGGTATCAGTAAAAGTGATCATGAAGTGTGTCAGAAAAACAGGATTGTTGTAAAAACCGAACTGGTTCACTAATGTCCTTCAGCGAAGGAAACCTCGTGTCCTTACCTGGTCTGGACTATCTGTAACTCCAGTTTCACACCAACTGCCCTCTGAAGTGGCCTAGTAAGCTCCTACTCACATACAGAAGGCCCACCACAACCTTCTCAGGGCAACTAGTGATGGGCAAGAAACGTGGCCTTGCAAACAATACCCACATCCCGAGAATGATTTTTTTTTAATCCAGGAAAAAGTGCATCTCCATTGCAGCAGGAAAGTTAGATAATTTATATGTCTAACTGCAGTCAAGGTGAAAGAATTGTGTTTTTCTGCTCACTGTGGTGTTTAATCGTGAAAGCGCTTCAACAGTCTCTGTGTTTCTCTGTTTGTTCACCACTCTTTGTTCTCTCTGTTGACTGTCACACAATGTGCTATCTATCTCTCTATTTATTATGCATTCTTTTTCTCACTCTTTGTCTAAGTCTATCATTTGCTGTGGTTCCTCTCCCTTCTGTATCTCTTATAGTCTCTAGGGCTCTTTACATATCTCTTACCTTTTTGAAAGCCCAGCAATTGAAGCAAGACGGAGGTCATCATATACCTGGTTGTAGGTGAGTACCTGGATCAAACAGGGAGAGGATGTCCAGGTCATAAGTGTTATGTATGAACAAAGAGTCTGACTAGATACTGTGAGCTCAAGGTAAAGTGTAACCTTAGTCTTTTAATGCAGGTCTTCCAAGAGCCTCTCCAGCCTTGAAGCCTCCTTATGTACAGGTGCTCCCATGGGATTGTGGGATCCCTAGGGACTCCAGGGGATGAGCCCTCTGGTGGCTACACAAGGTATTTACAGGTTTACATATATAACAACACTTCCCCCCCAAAGTCAATAGTGTAACTATTTACAAGGTGAGTCGATCCGGGGCCTTTCTTTCCCTGGTTGATCGTCTCAGTGCAAATGCTGGTTTTGGTGAATCATTTGTTGGGCCCTTGCTGGGCTGCTGTGCAGCTGGCCTTGCTGGGCTTCCTGGTGTGGTGAGTCCTGCTTGGCTGCTGCGGGTGATGGGTTCTGTTTCGTGGTCAACCGCGGTGTCGGTTGCCACTGGTGTGTATGTCGGGGGGTCAAAAGAAGGTAGGGTCCAATGTGAGTTGCTCTGGATAGTCCGTGAATCTGAGTTTAATTTGGTCCAAGTGTTTCCGGTAGATGAGTCCTTTTGAAAGTTTGACCCGAAACACGCTACTCCCCTCTTTGGCCACAAAAGTGCCGGGAAGCCACTTGGGAACTTGTCCATAGTTCAACACAAATACAGGATCATTAATTTCAATCTCGCGTGACACATTTGCGCTATCATGATATGTACTTTGTTGAAGCCGCCTGCTCTCTACCTGTTCATGTAGATCAGGGTGGACTAACGAGAGCCTTGCCTTAAGTGCTCTTTTCATGAGCAGTTCAGCAGATGGGATCCCAGTGAGCGAGTGGGGTCTCGTGCGGTAGCTAAGCAGGACTCGGGATAGGCGAGTCTGCAGTGAGCCTTCAGTTACCCTCTTCAAGCTCTGCTTGATGGTTTGCACTGCTCTCTCTGCCTGACCATTGGATGCTGGTTTGAACGGGGCAGATATAACATGTTTGATCCCATTACGGGTCATGAACTCTTTGAACTCAGCACTGGTGAAACATGGCTCGTTGTCGCTCAGAAGGACATCAGGCAGGCCGTGCATGGCAAACATGGTCCGCAGGCTTTCAGTGGTGGCAGCGGACGTGCTTGCCGACATTATCTCACATTCAATCCACTTGGAGTACTCGTCTACAACTACAAGGAAGATTTTACCCAAAAACGGGCCTGCATAGTCGAAATGGACCCTGGACCACGGTTTGGAGGGCCAAGACCATAAACTTAGTGGTGCCTCCCTGGGTGCATTACTTAACTGTGAACATGTGTTACATTTGTGCACGCAGGACTCTAAGTCCGCATCGATACCGGGCCACCACACGTGGGATCTGGCTATCGCTTTCATCATTACAATGCCTGGGTGAATACTGTGGAGATCACTGATGAAAGTGTCCCTGCCCTTCTTGGGGACCACTACCCGATTACCCCACAGAAGGCAGTCTGCCTGTATAGACATTTCATCTTTGCGCCACTGGAACGGCTTTATCTCTTCCTGCAATTCCAATGGGACATTAGACCAGCTCCCGTGAAGCACACAATTTTTTACAAGGGGTCCTGGCTCGTCCAGGTTCTAATCTGTCGGGCTGTGACGGGTGATTGCTCACTCTCAAATGCTTCCATTACCATGACTAAATCGGCGGGCGGTGCCATTTCCACCCCCGTGGTGGGCAATGGCAGCCTGCTGAGTGCATCGGCACAGTTTTCTGTGCCTGGCCTGTGGCGGATGATGTAGTTGTATGTGGACAAGGTGAGCACCCATCTCTGGATGTGGGCCAATGCATTCGTATTTATTCCCTTACTTTCGGAAAAAAGAGATATGAGTGGCTTATGGTCAGTTTCCAATTCAAATTTGAGCCCAAACAGATATTGATGCATTTTCTTTACCCCATAAACACACGCTAACACTTCTTTTTCAATCCTGCTGTAGGCTCTCTCAGCCTTAGACAGACTTCTGAATGCAATAGCAACCGGTTGCAATTTCCCAGATTCATTAGCTCATTGCAATACACACCCAACTCCGTACGACGATGCATCACATGCTAGTACCAAACGCTTACATGAATCATACAACACAAGCAATTTGTTTGAGCATAACAATTTTCTAGCTTTTACAAAGGCATTTTCTTGCCTTTTACCCCATACCCAGTCGTCTCCTTTACGCAGTAAGGTGTGCAGTGGTTTTAACAGTGTGCTGAGACCCGGTAAGTTATCAAAGTAGTTCAGGAGTCCGAGAAACGACTGCAGCTCCGTCACGTTCTGTGGCCTCAGTGCTTTCTCGATTGCCTCCATCTTCGAATTGGTGAGCCTGATGCTGTCTGCCGCGATTCTTCTCCCCAGGAACTCGACTTCAGGTGCCACTTCGAGCATTTTAACCTGAGCCCCTTGCGGTTGAGTCGACTAAAAACCTCCTCCAGGTTCTGCAGATGCTCGACTGTGTCCCAACCTGTAACTAAGATGTTGTCCTGGAAGACCACCGTGCACGAGACCGACTTCAGTAAGCTTTCCATGTTTCTCTGGAATATCGCCGCGGTTGATTGAATCCCAAATGGGCACCTGTTGTAAATGAAGAGACCTTTGTGCGTGTTGATATAGGTAAGGCCCTTCGATGATTCCTCCAGCTCCTGCGTCATGTAGGTCGAGGTCAAGTCCAGCTTCGTGAACGTCTTTCCTCCCGCCAGTGTCGCAAAAAGGTTGTCTGCCTTTGGTAGTGGGTATTAATCCTGCAGGGAGAAACGATTGATAGTTACTTTGTAATCACTACAGATACTGATGGTGCCGTCTCCCTTGAGGTCTGGAACAATAGGACTGGCCCACTCGTTGAATTCGATCGGCAAAATGATACCCTCTCATTGCAGCCGGTCCAGCTCAATCTCCACCCTCTCTCTCACCATGTACAGTACTGCTCTCGCCTTGTGATGGATGGGTCACGCCCCCAGAATTAGGTGGATCTGCACTTTTGCTCCTTGGAACTTCCCGATGCCTGGTTCGAACAGCGAGGGGAACTTGTTTAAGACCTGGGCACACGAAGTGTCATCCACGGATGAGAGCACTCGGACGTCGTTCCAGTTCCAGTGTATCTTTCCCAGCCAGCTCCTGCCGAGCAGCGTGGGACCATTGCCCGGTACCACCTAGAGTGGTAGCTTGTGCACTGCTCTATCGTAGGAGACCTTTACAGTAGCATTGCCAATTATGGGAATCACTTCCTTTGTATAAGTTCTCAGTTTAGTATGAATGGGAGTCAGGACTGGCCTTGAGGCCTTGCTGCACCACAATTTATCGAAAGTCTTTTTGCTCTTAATGGACTGGCTCGCGCCTGTGTCCAGCTCCATTGACACCGGGAGTCCATTTAATTCAACATTCAGCATTATCGGGGGATACTTTGTGGTAAATGTGTGCACCCCATATACCTATGCCTCCTCAGTCTGAGGCTCTGGTTCATCATGATCCGCTGTGGATCTGTCCTCCTCTGCAACATTGTGGTTTGTAGGATTAGCAGGGTTTTCAGCTCGCCTGCACATACGTTAGAGTTGTCCCATTGTTCCACAGCCCTTGCAAACGCACCCTTTGAAGCGGCATGAAAGGAAATGATGATCACCCCCGCAGCGCCAACAAGGTGTTAATGGCCTTGCATTCATCACCCTTGATGGTGGACTCTGAGACATCTGCGGATGTGCAGCTGCAGGCATGTGGGGCCTGCCCTGAATGTTGCGATTTAAAAACAACATCACTTTGTTCACAGTACTTGTAGCAGCACTCGTGTGCTGAGAGATTTGCTTCGTATTGTCACTGGTGGCAATGAACACCTGGGCTATCGCTATGGCTTTAAGGTTGGGATCTCTACAATCAAAAGTTTGCAAAGTATCACTTCATGGCCAATGCCAAGTACGAAGAAGTCCCTGAGCATGTGCTCCAAATGTTCTTCAAATTCGCAATGTCCTGCAAGGCATCTCAGCTCGGCAGACCTTTTGTAGTTGTAGAACCGATACCTCACCATCAGAATGCTTTCCTTCGGGTTCAGATGCTCCCGGACCAGTGTGCACAAATCATCGTACAATTTCTCTGTGGGTTTCATTGGAGCAGGCAGATCTTTCATGAGGCCATATATTGGTGCCCCGCAGACGGTGAGGAGAATTGCCCTTCATTTGGCAGCGTTCACTTCTCCTTCCAGCTCGTTTGCCACAAAGTCTTGGTCGAGTCGCTCCATGAAGGTTTCCCAATCATCTTCCTCTGAAAATTTCTCCAGGATGCCCACTGTTCTCTTCATCATTGGGTCCGTCATCTGTATCTCATCACCAGTTGTTATGTATGAATAAAGAGTCTGACTAGACACTGTGAGCTCAAAGTAAAGTGTGACCTTAGTCTTTTATTGCAGGTCTCCCATGAGCCACTTGCCTGTGAGGCCTCCTTAAGTACAGGTGCTCCCAAGGGATTGTGGGATCCCTTGGGACTCCAGGGGATGAGCACTCTGGTGGCTACACAAGGTATTTACAGGTTTACATATATAATAAGAACATAAGAACATAAGAAATAGGAGCACGAGTAGGCCATTTGGCCCCTCGAGCCTGCTCCGCCATTTAATAAGATCATAGCTGATCTGATTATGGACTCAGCTCCACTTACCTGCCTGCTCCCCATAACCCTTTATTCCGTTATTGCTCAAAAATCTGTCTATCTCTGCCTTAAATATATTCAATGACCCAGTTTCCACAGCTCTCTGAGGCATTAAATTCCATAGATTTACAACCCTCTGAGAGAAGAAATTCTTCCTCATCTTAGTTTTAAATAGGCGGCCCCTTATTCTGAGACTATGTCCTTTAGTTTTAATTTCCCCTATGAGTGGAAATATCCTCTCTGCATCCACCTTGTCGAACCCCCTCATTAGCTTATAAGTTTCAAAAAAATCACCTCTCATTCTTCTGGACTCCAATGAGTATAGGCCCAACCTACTCAACCTATCTTCATAAGTCAATCCCTTCATCCTAGGAATCAACCTAGTGAACCTTCTCTGAACATCCTCCAATGCAAGTATATTCTTCCTTAAATACGGAGACCAAAACTGTACACAGTACTCTAGGTGTGGCCTTACCAATACCCTGTACTGTTGTAGCAAGACTTCTCTGCTTTTATACTCTTTCCCCCTTGCAATAAAGGCCAACATTCCATTTGCCTTCCTGATTACTTGCTGTACCTGCATACTAACTTTTTGTGTTTCATGCACAAGGACTCCCAGGCCCCTCTGTACTGCAGCACTTTGCAATTTTTCTCCATTTAAATTATAATTTGTTTTTCTATTTTTTCCCTACCAAAGTGCATGACCTCACATTTTCCCACATTATACTCCATCTGCCAAATTTTTGCCCACTCACTTAGCCTGTCTATATCCCTTTGCAGAATTTTTGTGTCTTCCTCACAATTTGCTTTCCCACCCATCTTTGAATCATCAGCAAACTTGGCTACATTACACTCGTCCCTTCATCCAAGTCATTAATATAGATTGTAAATAGTTGAGGCCCCAGCACCGATCCCTGCGGAACCCCACTGGTTACTGTTTGCCAACTGGAAAATGACCCATTTATTCCGACTCTCTGTTTTCTGTTAAAACCTTTTATGTGTCCTGCTGGAACATGGTGGGGAAGGGCAGAGAGAGAAAGCCATGGGTTAAGGACTCAGGTTGGGATGGAGGGGGCGTGGAAGCCAGGAGGTTGAACATAAGATCATAAGAAATAGGAGCTGGGGTAGGCCATTTGGGCCTTCAAGCCTGCTCCGCCATTCACAAGATGATGGCTGATCTTCTACCTCAACTCCATCTTCCCGCACTATCCCCATATCTCTTACTTCCCTTCGTTCCCAAAATTTTATCGATGTCTGTCTTGAATATACTCAATGATTGAGCATCCACAACTCTCTGGGTAGAGAATTCCAAAGATTCACAACCTTTTGAGTGAAGAAATTTCTTCTCATCTCAGTCCTAAATGGGCGACTCTATATTTTGAGACTCTGACACCGTGTTCTAGATTAACCATCCAGGGAAGCATAGATTGAGCATGGTGGAATCCGGGAGGACGCTATGGAGATCTGGGAATTTGGCAGACTCAAAGGGAAGGAGGGGTCTGGGGGAACTGGGATCTGAGACTTGGGAGAACATAGTGAGGCTCATCTCTGATCACTGGTGAGGGGGTGGGGGGACGGTGCTGGTGGGAGGTGGAACAATCAGTCATGGAACATTTGGCAGAGAAAAAACTGGAATGTGAGATCAGTGATTATTCAGGCGAGGGCTAGGAACATTGATGTTGGGTATGAAAGTACTCTAGGAGCTCCAGTTTAGGGACTCTCGGAGGATTTGAGATTTGGGAGACTTGGGGGTGGCTGGGGAGTATTTTCATGATTGGGGTCAGAGTCTGTGAACATGGGGTGGATTCCAGTTTAGAAGCACTTAGGGTAGCGGGTATCTATAAGCAGTTGGGGTGATGGGACTACTGGGGGGGACTGGAGTGTGGAAACACAGGGCACTCTCATCTATGAGCACAGGTTTTGGGAATAGGAGCATTTTGAGGGACCAACCAATATATTCTGAAAACGATTGGCTAGAAATCAACATGAATGTTACATGGATATTATTGCATCATTAAAGTTAGCACATTTTCAGGGTCCGAGAGTGCATGGGTTACACTGACAAGAGAGAGAGCTGCCACACCGACAGGAGAGAGAGCTGCTCTACCAGCTTCAAAGGGTGCGGCTTCACTGGGAGTGCAGATAGTGGCTGTTCTGGTAGAATGAGAGAGCGACTACAGACATCATGATGGGATGAATAGTACATGTGTGGAGGTCTGAAAGTGTGTGCATACGTGGGTCTGGGGTGACACAGTAATCATAGACACAAAGAATATTGGGAGCCAAGACCCAGTTCCAGGGTTGGTGCAGATGATAAGCCTGAGCCATTGAGATAGAGGAGGCGTATCTAAGGGAAAGGTGCAGGACGCATTGGGAAAGTGAGACAGGGAGGTTATGGACTAGTTTTGTAATTGTTTTGAATGATTGAATAAAATATCTGCTGGTTATGTTCCAAACTTGAAGAATAGTTAGTGGGATGGATGGGGAAACAGCATTCCTACTGAAAGGAATTTGAATTTTTTATTTCAGACATCTGATTGGTTGCTTTAGTGATTTTGGTTAAATTTTAGCGTATTAGGAGATGATGGCTTTTTATTTATAATTGGTGATTTTGATTGATTGTTTTTTTCAAGAATGTGAAACTTGAACCAACCAGCATGCTTTGTGTCCTACTCATACGTCAGACACTCACTTTCCCACAACCTATGGATTTGTTGGACACTTTCTCACACTTTACGGATACGTTGCTTTCCCACACTTTACGAATGTGTCAGACACTTTCCCACGTCTCATGGACACAAACACTTTCCCATATCATATGGAAGCTTTGGACATGTGCCAGATTTATCTTCATTATGTAATAGATTTATATAAGATTGCTGAAAAAATGAATCGTGCTTATAAAAATTGCTAAGTGCGTGAATTTCAATCATACTGTTGGTTTGAACATTTTAGGATAGAAACTCGATGGACCCTTTTTGAAGGGGTAGAAGAGGGGTGGGATGGACTTTTGCCCGTTGCTTTGACCTGCTGCTGACCCCATTCCAAATCCCAGGGATGGGGTCATTAGAATAATCGGTGCAGGTGCCGAGCCATGTCATGGTGTAACAGAGTCGCAAGCACTTGCTGAGGAGGGAAAGGGTTTAGCGGCCTTTTGTTGCTCCAAAGCAACATTGTCTGACGCCCAGATTGGGCTGAAGAAAAAAAGCCCTTAAATTTTTGTGGTGCCCCTTGGAGCTGAGGGACAGTTTGTCAGAGGATCACTGACCATTTTTTCTCATTCTTGGGGCCTTCACGAGGCCAACAACAGAACATATACTTGGTCTCAGCAGGCATATGTCCCAGGGGATGTATCCGGGGAAACCGAGAATTGCTGGGGCAGCCCAGAAATGCCACAGTCACGTGCCCAAAGTTGGTTTTCAAAGTAAAAGTGGTGGACATAAGAGGCATTCATACCCAGAGCGCAATTTGCGGGGCAAATTATGTAAACAGAAACCAAGTAGATTGGGATGCCACCTAAATAATGCCCCCCACTGGAATCACACCTCAGTTCTGCATCCCCCACCCCTCTCAACATTGGCATTTCCCTCCCAGCCCAGGGTAGGGCTGGCTCCAAGAGTAAAAAAATGAATTTCCAGCCAATAAACAATATCTATTTTCTCATCCCTTCCTGTATAATCTTCCCTGATTCTTTCCTCTGCTTATTAGCTGCATCCCAAAAAAAAAATTTGCATTTACTTAGTGCCTTTAGGAACTTCAGAATCCCTATTGTAATGTAGCAAACACGGTAGCCAATTTGTGAACAGCAAGACCCCACAAACCACAATTAAATAAATAACCAGATAATCTGTTTTAATTATGTTAGTTAAGGGATAAATGCTGGTCGAAACACCAGAGAGAACTTCTCTGCCCTTATTCGAATAGTGCAGTGGGATCTTTAATGTCCACTTGAGAAGGCCGACAGGGGCCTTAGTTTAATGTCTCAAAAACATAAGATCATAAGAACATAAGAAATAGGAGCAGGAGAAGGCCATATGGCCGACTATAAGAACATAAGAACATAAGAATTAGGAACAGGAGTAGGCCATCTAGCCCCTCAAGCCTGCTCTGCCATTCAATAAGATCATGGCTGATCTGGCCGTGGACTCAGCTCCACTTACCCGCCCGCTCCCCGTAACCCTTAATTCCCTTATTGGTTAAAAATCTATCTATCTGTGATTTGAATACATTCAATGAGCTAGTCTCAACTGCTTCCCTGGGCAGAGAATTCCACAGATTCACAACCCTCTGGGAGAAGAAATTCCTTATCAACTCGGTTTTAAATTGGCTCCCCCGTATTTTGAGGCTGTGCCCCCTCGTTCTAGTCTCCCCGACCAGTGGAAACAACCTCTCTCCCTCTATCTTGTTTATCCCTTTCATTATTTTAAATGTTTCTATAAGATCACCCCTCATCCTTCTGAACTCCAACGAGTAAAGACCCAATCTACTCAATCTATCATCATAAGGTAACCTCCTCATCTCCGGAATCAGCCTAGTGAATCGTCTCTGTACCCCCTCCAAGGCTAGTATATTCTTCCTTAAGTAAGGTGACCAAAACTGCACGCAGTACTCTAGGTGCGGCCTCACCAATACCCTGTACAGTTGCAGCAGGACCTCCCTGCTTTTGTACTCCATCCCTCTCACAATGAAGGCCAACATTCCATTCGCTTTCCTGATTACCTGCTGCACCTGCAAACTAACTTTTTGGGATTCATGCACAAGGACTCCCAGGTCCCTCTGCACCGCAGCATGTTGTAATTTCTCCTCATTCAAATAATATTCCCTTTTACTGTTTTTTTCCCAAGGTGGATGACCTCACATTTTCCGACATTGTATTCCATCTGCCAAATCTTAGCCCATTCGCTTAACCTATCTAAATCACTTTGCAGCCTCTCTGTGTCCTCTACACAACCCGCTTTCCCACTAATCTTTGTGTCATCTGCAGATTTTGTTACACTACACTCTGTCCCCTCTTCCAGGTCATCTATGTATATTGTAAACAGTTGTGGTCCCAGCACCGATCCCTGTGGCACACCACTAACCACCAATTTCCAAACCGAAAAGGACCCATGTATCCCGACTCTCTGCTTTCTGTTAGCCAGCCAATTCTCGATCCATGCTAATACATTTCCTCTAACTCCGCGTACCTTTATCTTCTACAGTAACCTTTTGTGTGGCACCTTATCGAATGCCTTTTGGAAATCTAAATACACCACATCCATCGGTGGTGTACTCCGCCATTCAATACGATCATGGCTGATCCGATCATGGACTCAGGTCCACTTCCCTGCCCACTCTCCATAACCCCTTATTCCCTTCTCATTTAAGAAACTGCCTATTTCTGTCTTAAATTTATTCAATGTCCCAGCTTCCACAGCTCTCTGAGGCAGCGAATTCCACAGATCCACAACCCTCTGAGAGAAGAAATTTCTCCTCATCTCAGTTTTAAATGGGCGGTCCCTTATTCTAAGATTATGCCCTCTAGTTCTAGTCTCCCCTATCAATGGAAACATCCTCCACCTTGTCAAGCCCCCTCATAATCTTAATCTTATAAGATCACCTCTCATTCTTTTGAATTCCAATGAGTAGAGGCCCAACCTACTCAACCTTTCCTCATAAGTAACCCCCTCATCTCAGGAATCAACCTTGTGAACCTTTTCTGAACTGCCTCCAAAGCAAGTATATCCTTTCGTAAATATGGAAACCAAAACTGCACGCAGTATTCCTGGTGTGGCCTCACCAATACCCTGTGCAACTGTAGCAAGACTTCCCTGCTTTTATACTCCATTCCCTTTGCAATAAAGGCCAAGATTCCATTGGCCTTCCTGATCACTTGCTGTACCTGCATACTAACCTTTTGTGTTTCATACACAAGTACCCCCAGGTCCCGCTGTAATGCAGCACTTTGCAATCTTTCTCCATTTAAATAATAACTTGCTCTTTGATTTTTTTTCTGCCAAAGTGCATGACCTCACACTTTCCAACATTATACTCCATCTGCCAAATTTTTGCCCACTCACTTAGCCTGTCTATGTCCTTTTGCAGATTTTGTATGTCCTCCTCACATATTGCTTTTCCTCGCATCTTTGTATCGGCGACAAACTTGGCTACATTACACCCAGTCCCTTCCTCCAAGTCGTTAATATAGATTGTAAATAGTTGGAGTCCCAGCACTGATCCCTGCGGCACCCCACTGGTTACTGGTTGCCAACACAAGAATGAACCATTTATCCCTATTCTCTGTTTTCTGTTTGTTAGCCAATCCTCTATCCGTGCTAATATATTACCCCCAACCCCGTGAACTTTTATCTTGTGCAGTAACCTTTTATGTGGCACCTTGTCAAATGCCTTCCGGAAGTCCAAATACACTACATCCACTGGTTCCCCTTTATCCACCCTGTTCATTACATCCTCAAAGAATTCTATCAAATTTGTCAAACATGACTTCCCCTTCATAAATCCATGCTGACTCTGCCTGACCAAATTTTGCTTTTCCAAATGTCCTGCTGCTGCTTCTTTAATAATGGACTCCAACATTTTCTCAACCACAGAGGTTAGGCTGTTGTGATAAATGGTTCATTCTCGGGTTGGCAATCAGTAACCAGTGGGGTGCCGCAGGGATCAGTGCTGGGATCCCAACTATCAACAACTTTTATTTATATAGCATCTTTAACGTAATCAAACGTTCCAAGGCGCTTCACAGGAGGATTAAGACAAAAAGTTTGACACTGAGCCACATAAGGTGGGATTAGGGCAGGTTACTCAAAGAGGTAGGTTTTAAGGAGCGTCATAAAGGAGGAAAGAGAGATAGATAGAGAGGCAGAGATGTTTAGGGAGGGAATTCCAGAGCTTAGGGTGTAGGCAACAGAAGGCACAGTCACCAATGACTGAGCGATTATAATCAGGGATACTCAAGACGACAGAATTAGAGGAGCGCAGACATCTCCGGGAGGTTGTGGGGCTGAAGAAGATTCCAGAGATAGGGAGTGGCGAGGCCATGGAGGGATTTGAAAACAAGGATGAGAATTTTGAAATCGAGGCGTTGCTTAACTGGGAGCCAATGTAGGTCAGCGAGCACATGGGTGAGCGGGACTTGGTGCAAGTTAGGACACGGGCAGCCGAGTTTTGGATCACCTCAAATTTATGTAGGTTAGAATGTGGGAGGCCAGCCAGGAATGCATTGGAATAGTCAAGTTTAGAGGTAACAAAGGCATGGATAAGGGTTTCAGCAGCGGATGAGCTAAGGCAAGGGCAGAGGCAGGCGATGTTATGGAGGTGGAAATAGATGGTCTTAGTTAGCTGCAGATATGTGGTCAGATGCTAATTGCAGGGTCAAATATGACGCCAAGTTTGTGAACAGTGTGGCTCAGCCTCAGACAGATGTTAGGGAGAGGGATGGAGTCAGTGGCTAGGGAACAGAGTTTATGGCGGGGACTGAAACCAATGACTTCAATCTTCCCAATACTTAATTGGAGAAAATTTCTGTTCATCCAGAACTAGATGTCGGACAAGCAGTCTGACAATTTAGAGATCTTGGCGGGAGCGAAAGAAGTGGTAGTAAGGTAGAGCTGGATGTCATCAGCGTACACGTGGAAACTGACACTGTGTTTTTGGATGATGTCGGCAAGGGGCAACATGTAGATGAGAAATCGGAGGGGGCCAAGGATAGATCCTTGGAGGCCACCAGAGGTAATGATGCGGGGGCGGGAAGAGAAGCCGTTGCATTAAATAGCTAAGAATGGAACCAGGTGAGTGTAGTCCCACCCAGCTGGCTGACGATGGAGCGGCTTTGGAGAAGGAGATCATCCCAAAGACAGTACTTTCAACTGTGTAGTACTCCCTCAGTAATGCACTGAAGTGTTAATCTAGATTATGCGCTGCATCAGATTGATTCACTAAGAGAAGGGAAATTATTCCATATAATTTCTCTTTGATCCAGAACTAAGTATACCTTTTGTTCCAAATTAGAATCTGAAGTAGGAAGCATGTAGGGCAAGGGGTTGGATCACAGCTTGAGTTTTCATGCTTACTTTCCTGCCAGTAAACGTTCAGTTAAAAATGTCAATAATTATGCTGGCAGATCATAAGACACAGAAGTAAATTCAAAGACGAAATACTGCTTTAAAACAAACTGACTTTTGGATCTAGAAATTCATCCATAGAGGTCCATTTCTCAGACGCTAAATAGCCTGCTAAGCCACCAAGATGATGGGCAGGAAGAGCACGCATGATACGAGCCAGAAAAGCGGCGCCTACCGTTTTTGTGAAGGCCAAAAAAATCACCATGCAGTGTCCACACCTGAAACAGCTTTTAGACCCTTGGCATATGCAAATATGGGATATAACGCCTGTTTGATGATGATGAGGCCTCCACTGTAAGATTGGTTTGTCCTGGGAACACTCAGGAAAACTAGGTTTACATATGGCCTAGCAGGGGATCCTTAAAGGGACTGCTGCAGGCCGCAACCAAATGTACTTAACTGAATGTAGAGCTGGGAGAAGCAGGCTGCTGCCGATCACTGCTACCCCTCCCCCCCACCACTCATCGCTGCTGATTGACTTCCCACGCTGATCACCGCCGCTACCCCTTAAAGACTGTTTAAAAAATATTTTCTGATGGCACAGCATACTGGAGGGATAGTGACATTTTTTAATCAAAGCTCTGTACAGCGCCCTAGCTTTTCTATGTTAAATAATGCACGTTGTTGTTGCTGTAGGGCGGAGGGTTGTGCCTGGAGACCCTCACATTTCCTGGTCTCAGCCGGGTCTTTTGTTCCAAAATCATCCTGTCGTATCATTGTTCTAGTCATCTGCCACTCAGCAGTAAGAAACAATGTAAACATTTCAGACTCTGTGGTATACGAAGGATACTTGACAGAAAACAGTTGAATGCAGAGTTAATCTTGTAGGTGGGCAAAGCACCATAAATGCAGGAGTGTTGTTTGGGTCCCAGTCACTGCCCACTGACAATAACACCTGTATTCAACAGCTTACCACTGAGTAGGCTGTTTATGGCACAAGTATATGCTATAAAATTCGATAATTCCTGTAGAAGAATAGTTCAATTTATTACTATATCGGCTGTATTTCAGTCTGACTGTTACACAATAACATGAAGGGTGCATGCAGAGTCCAGGATGTTCTGAGACCTGTGAGGGCTGGTAGGTGCATTGTGATTTTGGTGTAAGGGGGAAGGATGAGGAAGTTGTGGAAGGCAAGTTTGTTTTTTTAATTATTTTTTAAATGTGCTTGTTATACGGCAGGTTTTATTTTTAGGAAAACATATTGGGGCGGCTGAAGAACTGTCTTGGTGACTGTATTGCAAAGAACTTTGTTTTGCTAGAATGTGATGGGAGAGAATTGAAATCGGAGAGAAAGGCTTTGCACAATATAATTGGTGAATAACAAAAGTAGAAATTGGAATTTGCGGTCAGCGGCGAAGCGAAGGTGTTGCCACTGGCTCCGAAGTAAGCTTCCCACAAAGATCTTGCGATCTCCGTGTTGAGAATTTTGGGTTTTCCGACGCTTAGTTGAAATCAACAGAAGTTAATGGGGAAGCCCAGTGAAGAGCTGCTGGGACATCAACAAGCTGTCTAAGCAGCCAATGAAAATGCAGAATTCTCACAGACAGCGAACCAGGAAGTGAATAAGCTCCTTTGATTCTAACTTTTTAACAATGTTAGAGAGAGCAAAACAAAGATTGGGGCTCTCACATGGGGAAAAGGCAAACCTGAAATAAATATGAACAAACGTAAAAATGTTTTTAAGTTCCTTAAACATTTTATTTTTTTATTAAAATGGATAATTTGACATTGCACGACATTAAAATTCGTTTTTCAGAGCCATAATCGTTGTTTAGCAGTCAATGTGCTGTTAACACCTCAGTTACACGTAATCCAAAAGAGTCTAACTTTTGATGGGGTGTTTAACAGTGTAATTACTGCGGAAGAGCCAACGTTTTTGTCAGTTTCTCTGATTTGACAGATTCATTGATTGCCAGCTCTGTGATAGGGGTGGTGGGGAGGCGGGGGAGGGGGAGTGAATGACAGACCGCAACTTCAGGATTTCCACATCAAGCTGTGCTTGTGCTAAATCCTGACGTTGTGGTCAGTTTCAAAGGCGAAATGACAGCGAACGATACTAGTTCACTGTCATCAGGACCGCATATTCCGGGCCATTGAATTTAAAAAGGAGAGAAACACACTTAACCAAGGAGGAAGGAAACATTGACAGACAAACTCAATGGTCACACGTTTTGATGACGATAATGAAAGACCCACAAAATGTTATTAGAAAGATAAGTACGGTGTTTTTTTGGGGGAAATTAATCTTCGACTGACACTCTGTGTCCATGACACTCAGTGCTGGCTGAAAAGGGCCATTAGCACAGGCTCCACAATATATATTGTAAAAGATTAACTGATATACAGGAGTCATTTCAAGGCTTTAATTTTATTTTGGGCTTCAGAAATTAGTTTTCTTCTCTTCAAATGTTCTCTCTAATTTTCTCCTCTTGCGTCCTTTTCTCCTGAAAGTGGTGATTCGTGCCGGGTAACGTTGTAGATGCACTGGAGTCCATCTATAGCTTGATCAAGTGGCCCTTCTTTATGTGAGCATCGTGGGTTGTCCTAGACAAGCTTAATCCTGTTCCCATTTAAAATCCAGGCGCATTCACTTCCAACAAGAGGCTGCAGAATAAAGATCAAGAACAAGGATATCCAGGCTACTTTCCCCTCTCTATCCCAGGGATGCTCTGTTCAATTGTAGTGCCCACACTAAAGCTCCAACTGAGGTTGGCTAACTCAGCACAAAGCTTGGTCTTTCTGTGGTGTATGTAGCACTCAAATCACTGACTTCACATGGTCTGGTGTTGTAGTAACTGCTGTGACCTTAGTCCTTTATTGTATATCTCCAGAGTGTCAACCAGGTGTGGTGGGTAGCCTTTTATACTCTGTCTCGCAGGTACTTTCAGGTCTCCCACCACAGCGCCCTCTGTGGCGCACCATTGTACTTATACATTTAAGGTACCTGGACAATACATATCATCTCACTCCCCCACCCCCCCAGTTCCAAAAGCCATTGCCGGAAACCTCGGCCTTGTTCGTCCTGGTTGGTTTGTGAGTGTGAGTCCATGAGCATCCACTCCCCCCCCCATGTGGAGAAAATGCTTGTGATCCGGTGCAAGCATGTGGTACTTGCAGTCCTTACATGGGTGATGAAGTACACGAGTATAACCTCCAACAGACTATAGGTGTACAGGGACAGTACATTTGTATGGTACATATGATATGTGGTACAGATGTTATGTCAAAAGGTTGCAGGTGCACTGAACTGTTATTTAATCCCAGCTCTACTGGGTGAGGTACGGTGGCAGTGTACTGCCCCTTTTTGCCTGAGGTAATGGGCTGCGCTGAGACAGGGTATCGCAAGTAGTGTGCATTGCCTCTCTTCTCTGTAGTCGCCTTGGCAGCTCATCTGCAGCCGCTGAACCCTTGCATGAATCACATAAAATCGAAAATTGCACTGGCCCCTAAGGCATGTTAGTCACGGATCCATGGCCCTTTTACTTGTGCCTCGTGGTATTAACTCTTTTCATACATCATACATCATTCATATCCATCATTTTAAGCACAGTAACCATTCAGCGCCAAAATATCACTTCTTATCCTAAATCACTACATCATACAAATCACATCACACATTTAGATTCGCTCTTGCCTTAAAAAAGCCTTTTTGTGGGGACCGCCAACGGTGTAAGGCCCTTTTAAGGCTTCCGGGTGCACTTCCCTTTTAAGACGCCATCTTGTGGTTCCCACAAGGCTTCCCTTGGGCGCCGGCATTTTAGTTGTACTGCTTGCCTTTGCGAGCCTTTGTTCTTTGCAGAGCTCTGCTGCCTCCATCTTGAGCTTGCTGGCCTGCCGTTTTACTCTCTGGAATAGAAGAAATAATGAAGAAAGAAGGAAAGAAAATGGCCAAAACATAATCTTGAATCTGGCTCTTTGAATTCAATCTGTTATAGCCCCTGTGAAGATGACCTCCGTGATTGCTGCCGTATCCTCTGCTCTGGCTCCTGCATCTGCTCTGACTCCTGCATCTGCTCTGACTCCTGAACCCACCCGAGTAATCACGTTCTCCCGAGTCGCACTTGCTGCCTCTGTAGCCTCCGCTACCGCTGCAGCCTCCGTTCCTGCCGCTGGTGCCACCTCTCCTGTAGCCTCCGCTCCTGCTCCAGTACTTGCCGCCGCTCCTGCAGCCGCCATGGCCGCCCTCACCGCCACTGCTGTCCCGGCCTCCACCGTAGCCGTGACCACCGCCCGACTCTTCCTCCGCGTGGGCCCCCCCCAGACTTGTCGGCCATCGATGGTCCTCCCATTCATCGCCCGCAGCGCGTCGCCGGCTCGCACCTCAGCGATCGGCCCGTACGTGAAGAACTTCTCTTCCAGGGTTGGGGCTGCAGGGCTGCTGTCGCCTGTGGAATTTAGACTGCCGATGAGCTGCTTACTTCTTCTCCAGCTCAGTCGGCGCTGCTCTTTGGGAACCCAGGGGACAGTGGTCTGTGGCGGAGTGAAGTCTTCCCAGCTCCCACGGACCTTTCCCATCCATCTTCTGCTGAAAAGCATCGGCCCATCGCCTGCAATGACCCACAAAGGTAAACCGTGCATCTCGCCCCCGTGAGATACCTGCACATCCGTTCTGCCAAGAACAGGTATCAGTTCCCTGGTGTAGGTACGCAGCTTCACCATGACCGGGACCAGCTTGGGTCATGCAGCTGGGTTAACCCACAGTTTATCAAAAGTTTCCTGACTCATCAATGACGGACCCAATCCAGCATCTACTTCCATTCTCACTGGGATTCCGTTAATCTTGATCTTCATAATTACCGTGGCCGAACCGTCAGTACACGTATACAGTCCAAATGCCTCGTCTTCTTCTGCCTGCTCCACGCTGGAAAATGGACCCTCTACCATCTCCTCAGCCAAACAGTGAGTCAGGTGTCTTTTACACATACGCTGAAGGTGGCCTTTCGTGTGGCAGGTATTGCACATATACTCCGCAAACCTGCACCGGTGAGCCCCATGGCTTCCTCTGCAGCACCAGCATGGTGCTACTCGATTAGTCCCCCTCGGTGGACTCTGAGTTCCAGGACCCTGAGGCCCGTGCTCTCTGCCCTGGGCAGAGCCACGTTCTGCAGTTTTGTCCATGGTGGGCGCTATCCTGTGGACAGTGCCTGCCGGGCTCGAGACTGTGTGGATCATCTGCTTGGTGCTGCAAGTCGATGCCATAAATGCCCTGCTGATGGTGATGGCTTGCTTCAGGGTGACTGTAGGTTCCGTGGATAGCAGCTTGTGAAGGAGACCCTCGTGGCCAATCCCCATTTCAAAAACATCTCGCAACACGTCTTCAAGGTGTGTGCCAAAATCACACGGCACCGCGAGTCTCCTGAGGTCTGCAGCATATTTGGTGACATCCTGGCCTTCAGGTCTGCAGTGGTGATAGAATTTGTGCCTGGCCGTGAGGATGCTCTCCTTCGGTTTAAGTTGGTCACGAATGAGTGCGACCAGCTCCTCATATGACTTGTCCCTGGCGCTCCTGGGTGCCAGCAAATCCCTGACGAGACAGTAAACCTCATCGCCACAACTGGAAAGCAATATCACCTTATTCTTCTCTCTCAGTGCGTCCATGTGCCCCATCAGGTCGTTTGCTGTGAAGTGGTATTCGAGCCTTTCCGTAAAGGCCTCCCAATCATTTCCCACCGTAAAATCCTTTGATGAGCCCAGAGTAGCCATGGTTGCGTGATGCGTGAAGTTCGTCCGTGACCTCGTCGCCAATGTGGTGTATGTAGCACTCAAATCACTGACTCCACATGGTCTGCTGTTGTAGTAACTGCTGTGACCTTAGTCCTTTATTGTATATCTCCAGAGTGTCCACCAGGTGTGGTAGGTAGCCTTTTATACTCTGTCTCACAGGTACTTTCAGGTCTCCCACCACAGCGCCCTCTGTGGCGCACCATTGTACTTATACATTTAATGTACCTGGACAATACATATCACTTTCCAAACTAAATGGCTCAGGATATGAAATAGAAACAGAAAATGTTGGAACTACTCTGCAGGTCAGGCATCATCAGCTTGACTCAGCTGGCAGTACGCTCGCCTCTGAGTCAGAGATTATGAGTACAAGCCCACTATGGAATTGAGTACGTAATCTAGACTGACACTTCTATGCAGTACCGAGGGAGGGTGGCATTGCAGGGGATGTCGTCTTTCAGATGAAACATTAAACTAAGGCCCTTTCTGCCAGCTCAGGTGGATGTAAACAATCCCATAACACTATTTGAAGAAGAGCAAAAGAGTTCTCGCTGGTGTCTGACTAACATTTTCCCTCAACCAACATCACTAAAACCAGACTGTCTGGTCATTCATCTCATTTGTTGTTTGTGCTCGCTTGTTTCTTCATTGCCACATCAGATGGTGCATTTACCACAAAAGCCATCGGGGGAGCTTTCAGTCCTTTTGCTAATTATGACATCTGAATGAGATTACCTTTTAACCACTCCCAGGTAGCCTTAATATTGTACCATAATAGAGCCAAGGTTTACAATTTCTTTGTAACCTGCAGTAAAATAAAACATATCAATACAATGCAAGTCACAATATACAACAACATTAATGTAATTCATTGTGGCAAGCTGCTATCCATTACTGAAGGGCATCTGCTGCCAACAACAAAACCAGCTGAAAATGAAATAAAGGTGTCCCTATCAACCTGTTCCCTTTCTCTCTCAATTCCGCCTATAGAACCACAACAAATAATACAGGTTAGAGTGTCTTTCAAGAATGCAGCTCACCACCAGGTTAATGAACTTCTGGTGATTTATGAGATCATCTCAACCCATGATGCACTCCTGTCTTGTAACAACTCTTGACTTTCCAATCTGCTCCAGCACAAAAAAGAAACTATGCATATATTTAATTTGGTAATAGTGTCAAAAATATTCTACATACACCAGCACAATACAATTGGTCTGGGTCAGATCCGGTTTCTGTAGTGTTACTGAAATTGCTCAAATATTTGCACAACCTTGCAAAATATAATTTTTCATATTCGAAGGTGCAGATTGGTTGTACATGGGTGCTGAGTTAGAAGTAGCAATAAGAACTTAAAGGCATCATTGCCCCTCTTAGATACATGCTGCTCTTCCTTTCTACACTTACCTCTTTATGAATTAAATATTGCACAGGAAAAAATCCACTCAAGGTGTTCTATAAAAGTTAAACACAAAAGCAGAAACCCAGGAGCAATTACACTGTCAGAATCTGCCTAATGGATTGGAGCACGGGCAGGTACAGCAGAAGCAGTGAGGTCGGGGCGCAGGAGTGGCGAGTGATCATGGAGCAATGTGATCGGGGCCCAGGAGAGGTGTGAGTTCGAGGCCCAGAAGAGGTGAGGGCCCAGGGGCAGCACGGGCCAGCTCACATTGCGATATGTGTGTGCACTAGATCCGTGCAGCAGAGCAGGTCTCCAGTTGTCTTGGTTAATCCTTGCCACTGGACCAAGACCTAGCTCTGTCAAGCCCGTGTGGTGGCTGGTGTGCAACGGTCACCACATGTTAAAAAAATCCACGCACAGGCATCTTCCACCCTTCAATATATAGTTTGGGACCTGCAATATTAGGTCCTTCATGGAAACACCTGTGAACTCATCCCTTTTTGGCGTGGAAGCAAGTCATCCTCGATATAAGGGACCGCCTATGATGATGAAGATGATGATGAATGGTGTAACAAATCCAGAGATCAAACTCAGATTATTTATAATAGTTTATTTGCTCCCTGGGATCAGATTTCTATCACTAGATTGCTTTTGGGTATCTACTTATTATATAAACTATGGTTTAATTTTATGTGAACATTTTATTTCATTTGGGGTTAAGTGTAACTGTAAATGATGACGTTCACACGAGAAGATTAATGCCTGTGATCTAATTACTGCAGATTTATCAAGAAATCATTTCCACTTCATGACTGGGAAATTGGTTGTCTACTATATATTATATTGAGAAGCACTATAATATAGTTATTATACATGGTATTTCCTGTGAGTAACTGCTCTGGCACAATGAAGAGCGCGTGTGTGTGTACTCCAGCTCTTTGTGTTGGAGCAGTTCATCACAGAAAATGCTGTGCTAGTTTATAAAATATGGAGCCGTGCACCAGACACTGGAGAGGCAGAAGAGACAAGAGACTGCAGGTCACAAACTGCTGCTCTGAATTTAGCTCCACTTCTGGTCGACTGTCTTCCTTGAAGGAAACCTGTGGTGGATACGGGAATTAGCAGGGGGCGCCTCCTCCACCCTAGAGGTATCCGGTCCCTGGGAAGCAGTCTCAACAAGCCTCTTCCACGCAATTGCCACGGTGCCCAACGTCCTGGCGCCACAAGAGCCCCTCTGTCTGTGATGACTGGTGACACTCAAGTGGCACACACACCTCAGTCACTGTTAGTTCATTCCCCCCTCAAACTATGAAGAAGCGGACTGAAATCATCAGCCTGAAATCACGGCCTGCTAACAACGATTAACTTACGCAAATTAAATGTTGTAAAAAATATATACATATAGTAACTGTAATTGCCATGTGGAGGTCAAGTACATATAATTCGAGAGGGCCCCGCTTTTAATCTCACCAGTAAAGCAATCAGCGCCTTACGTTGTGGAATTTATAAGCGACGCAGTGATAAGTTATCTATGTAAATGAAAGTTTAATCAAAGGCACTTCGCTTATATATTGAAACGCTTTCTGCCTGCGAGTTATCGCAGTCCCCAGTGGATAGTGTGGGATCTGTTCACAAGTCTTAACAAATGGAGACGACCATGAAAACTTTAACAGAAAAGATTTCTTTCGCAGGTTAGATACCTTTCCCTGCTGGGGTGAGTTGATTGCTTTAATAGAGAAGTGTGACTGTAAGGCGATCATCAGCCTGTGTGGTGAAGGGGAGGACTCGCTTTGTGAAACCCGAGCAGTTTCCCCGGTGCCCAGCCCGGGTCTGGCCAATCTACACTTTCATTCTTGGATCCGATCTCGGTTTCACTGGCTGAGCATCAAAGAGCCACTTGTGATTCAGCGGGAGAGCAAGAGGCTGGGAGCCAGTGCCGAGTAATGAAGGGTGCACATTGCCACGTCGAAAGTCAGTAGGGGGGAAAAAGCTAAATGTTGTGGAAGGAAATAAATGCTTTTTGCTTGAAGTGTGTGATTTGCGAGTATTTGACAGACCGAATTGATCTTTTTTCTTGCATTTGGTCCGTATGCTAAACATAACGCCCCACCCTTCCTCCCGGTGATTTTAAAGATATGTGCGTTTTGCAGACCGCAATTGGAATCGATGCAGAATGCTCCCCGCTCCCTATGAAGTGAACATATAGGTTCACTGTAATCTTACAGGTTACACTGATTTATCTGTGATTCTGCTTACATTGTAAATTATTCCGAGGGTGATTTAATTTTGATACCAATCGTTGCGCGAGTCGTTCAGTCCACACCGTAATTCCAGCCTGTGGAAGACGGAGCATTATCATTTTAAAACAATCCGACACGCAGCGTGGAGGGACTGGCACCAACTGCAAAACTCGCCTGTCAGTAACCCTTGTGGCACAGGCGGGCGAGGAATGCCGTGTCCACCGCTTTGGATTGGCTCTTGATTTGTTATGGAGCAGGTCAAACCTAACTGTTCCATTTTGGGAAAGCGATGCTCCGAGCCAATAAACCAAGGATATACCGGGGTCCAAATCAGTCATAAATTCTAATTTTACTGGTTTAGGGAAATGAAAATCACTAACATCTTGTGTTTGCAATGAGAAATATTTTCCTCTAGTGAAAGGGAGAAATCTTCCATCATGACTGGTTCTGCGATGACACATCTCCCTGGTAAAAGGCAATTTTGTTTAATTCTGATGAAATTAAAATGACTGAACTAATCTCCTGAACTTTTTCTTGGAGTTGCAAAAGCAGCAGAGTGTGATTATGTGCCCAAAAGAACAATGCAGTTGCACAACTCGCATATATACACAACGGTACACCATTTCACAAACTTGCCCGAGCTGTTCTCATCAAACTAGCTTCAAGTTTTTGGCACCACCATGGGGGTGCTGCGAGGTGAGCTGACCGTGAACAGGTGGGAATGTGGAGCAAGGGGAATGTTCCCAGCGGTGTGTGACAGCTCCAGACGATTGCTAAGTTGCTGGTGCTGGCTTGTTTGCATTGTGTGACGCTGCCGTTCCGGGAGGAAGCCGAGAGTGAATGAAATTGACAGGCTGACTCAGAGCAGGCAGGACCGCCCGGCGCTACATTGCTCACATACCACCGCCCCCAGCCCGTCTCCTGCCTGTGTATATATGTATCAAAGAGCGTGCTCGGTGCTTCTCACAGTCGGCAATCTCTCTCACTGGGAAAGAACAGTCAGACACAAACCTCCAGTTCCCAATAAAGTGATCAGCGCTTATCAGCCATGACTATCAAATCCAGCTCCTCGGGATCTGCTCTCACTTACTCCAAAATGAGAGGGGTGGTCGCGATACTGACTGGTAATGCTTCTTTTCAAATCATCGAATTACAAGTATATTTTTTATATATATATAATGTAAGAAAGCTGCAAGTTGCAACCGCGTATGTTTAGATTCCCAATGCAGCGGCGTATTAAAAACTGACATCGTTCACCCTGGAGATATACACTTTAACCGCTGATGCTAAGTTACTTTCTAACTTTAAGTGCTGATGGTAAATTACTTTAAACTTGCAAAGGCAGCTGCAAAAAGCAACTGACAGATAGTTCGACTTTTTTGTGCCGTCTAACCCGTGTAACTGTTTCAGAGTATGTTATGCTTGTTTAACTGTTTCAGAGTCGTTTATGCTTGTTATTCTAAGTACCTTTATTGGGTTTTTGCAGCTTTTATGAAACAAAGACGAATGGGACTGAACGATCTCATCCAGAAACTAGCCGCCTCTCAGTCATACGCCTGCAAACAGTAAGTATGTCTGCTTCACTGTCACGGACTACTTGTTGCTCCAGCACCGGGTACTATGTACAGGAGCTGCCGCTAACGATAGGTGAACGCGGCCCGTTTTGAGCTGCTGGTGGGGTGGTGATGTCTGGTCCAGTTTTGGACCCAGCAGAGTCCGTTCCTCATTTACATCTCTGCACCTGGCTCCTCACACAATAGCGCGCCTGTCTGCACCGAGACATCTCCGGCTAATCTCCCCCGTTGAAACAATGCCTTTGTTTTCACTAAGATCACAATCTTTGATTCATACAAGAGCGTTGAATTGTGGAGAGGTTCTGTAACCGACAGCGGCCTTGGATCAGTTGCTAATGGGTTTGTAAATTGTTTCTTAAACAGCTCAGAAGTTCCAGCCATGTTACACGTCAGTCCAAAAGAAACTGAAATGAATGGGAGCAGTGCGTCTCCTCCAGTGAGTATAAAGGATAGCAAGGATCTGATTGTTTCTGCTTCTTGACTCTTCACACGAGCGGTGCTAACTCTGCTTTTTCTATGATTTCTCCTGCAGTCCAGCCCTACAACAGCACAGATCAACCTCGGCCCTTCCTCTAACCCTCAGTGAGTATCAATGGATCCATTCATTGCTGGGATGAAAACATATTTTTGCTGTTCACGTTAGTGGAATTCACCCATTGAAGGCAACATTTTCTAACGATTTTTAAAAACTTTCTCCCCTAAAGAGCCAAGCCAAGTGACTTCAACTTTCTAAAGGTGATCGGGAAAGGAAGCTTTGGAAAGGTTTGTGCAACACTTTTTCTAAAATGCGACATAACCGATTACAAACTGTAAAATTATCTTCTTGTGGAAATGTGAGTCTTTCTCTAAATATACGGCATATCTTTTGAACAGGTCCTTCTAGCAAAACACAAATCTGATGACCAGTTCTACGCAGTAAAAGTTTTGCAGAAAAAGGCCATCTTGAAGAAGAAAGAGGTAATAATTGACACCTTTCAGACATTGAGTAACTTCCTGCTGCCCAGAACGTTAAAACGTTGTTGGTGTCTGGTTCCGTCAAACTTGCTTGGACTTGAATATTCTTGTGCACGGATTCACTTGAATTTGGTACTCACTTCTCTCTGTATTTTTTCCATTTAAGGAAAAGCACATCATGTCGGAGCGTAATGTCCTGCTGAAGAATGTGAAACACCCCTTCTTGGTGGGGCTCTACTACTCATTCCAGACAGCCGACAAACTCTACTTTGTCCTGGACTACATAAATGGAGGCGAGGTAAGCCACAGGGGACTGACTTGCAGGGCGGGATTTCCTGCCCCAAGTAGCAGCGGTGTGAGAGACTCCGATATTTTAAAGGGGAGATTAAAAGCGGGTGTGGGGGACAGTCCTGAGAATGAGTAACTGCAATTAGCGGCAGAGTGAGAGATGTGTAAAGTGGGGAGGTAGGCTGGTTACAGACATTTAAAACTGAGATGAGGACGAATGTCTTCTCTTAGAGGGTTGTAAATCTATGAAATTCTCTGCCCCAGAGAGTTGTGGTGGCTGGGTCATTGAATATATTTAAGGCGGAGATAGACAGATTTTTGAGTGATAAGGGAGTAAATAAAGGGTTATGGGCAGGGAAGTGGAGCTGAGCCCAAGATCAGATCAGCCATGATCTTGTTGAATGGTGAAAAAGGCTCGAGGGGCCAAATGGCCTACTCCTGCTCCTATTTCTTATGTTCTTATGTTTGCTATTGGTGAATTTCAAACCCAGTTACAGTTTTAACATGGTTATTTCCTTTTGTTGTATCGATCCACTTTAATTGATTTTTGTTGGTTTGTTTTCTCCTCCAGTTGTTTTATCACCTGCAGCGTGAACGTTGCTTCTTAGAACCACGAGCCAGGTTTTATGCTGCTGAGATTGCCAGTGCTCTGGGCTACCTCCACTCTCTTAACATTGTTTACCGGTTAGTAAGACTTGAATACAGAAAACAACGTTGTCATTAAACTGTACAATACTATTTCAATATCTTGAGAGGGAACAAAAAATAAACAGCAGATTTTTAATTGTCTTATAGATATATATATAATTCAAGTCACTAAAACTACTGAAGTTTGTGTTTTGTTGGATGTAGATTTGTTAATAGCTCTCTCCATGTTTTTATTTTGCAGAGATTTAAAGCCCGAGAATATTTTACTTGATCGCCAAGGACACATTGTTCTGACTGATTTCGGCCTATGCAAAGAGAACATTGAACCAAATGGCACAACATGCACTTTCTGTGGCACACCTGAGGTAAATGAAACATATATTTCGTGGGCCCCAGAGGCACTTTTATAGACTCTCTTCGTATTCTTTTGCTAGCCCAATCACCATCTCTTTCACATAACATTTTGAACCAATGGCATGTTTAGCTTACAGAGCTGCTGCCAACATTGGTCCTGACTTTGAAGGCTGCGCTATAAGGTAAATGAGATGATACTGCTGCCCCTGGAGACACACAGATACACTTATGAAGAAGTATTTTTCCTCCGTGCCTCTGGAGGCAGCAATGTTATTGCTTTTTACTGGCTGTGGGCAAGTTGACTGCGCAGCCTGCCTTGATTGAGTTAGCAATATTGTTTTCCTATTGCTGTCACATATGGATCTTTCCCAGCCACTGGGAAAGATCAGATAGACACTCAACAGCTATGTTTACGTAAACCTGCTCATCCACAATTGCTATTTTTGTTTCTACCAGTGCTGTGGAACGCACCCTATAGTGTAGCTAGGGCCAGATAGGACTACGAACCAAGGCTATTAGAACCAACTACACTTTAATTCTGTTGTATGAGTGCAACATAAAGTGGCATTTTTTAACAGACTGTAACAATATCAACAAGCACATTTCCAATCATCATCATCATGACCCTGTCTGGGTTTATTTATTACTTCTGGTTTTGAAAGACATATTGGTTTAAATTGTCTCTTTCATTTATTCGCTTACAGTACTTGGCCCCTGAGGTTTTACACAAGCAGCCCTATGATCGAACAGTCGACTGGTGGTGCCTAGGTGCAGTTCTCTACGAGATGTTGTATGGATTGGTAAGCAGCATCAATACTTTATTAGGCAAGCAACCAAGATGTTTCTTTAAATTAAAGCATATTAGCTTATGGTAAATTAATAATGTTGTCTCTATGTTTTGATATAGCCACCATTCTATAGCAGGAATACTGCTGAGATGTATGACAATATTCTGAACAAGCCACTACTGTTGAAACCAAACATCTCCAATGCTGCCAGAGACCTGCTGGAGGGCTTGCTACAAAAAGACAGAACAAAACGCCTGGGTGCAAAGGAGGACTTTGTAAGTAAATACTAATTTCTTTTGATTAAACTGTTTTCCTATTGCCCTTTGACTGTAGCTACTTGTGTAGTGTAAACACATCAATAAAACGGAGGGACCCCACACTTTGTATTTCTGAAGTACTCTGTAATGAAGTCTTGAATACTTTGGAAAAATTCCTTTAGTCAGGTTTACCTAATCATGCTCATTCTGATTGCTATCAAACTAAATGTAGTGGACCATTTGAGTAAAGAATATTATTTTTAAATTGGGCAGGGTACTTAAATATAACCAGTTGCTGTGCTCCTACATGTTAAAACCTAATTGTGGAGTCAAGTAAATTGCTTTGGTCAATCAATCTTTTCTTCTATAAAAGTCCTTTTTACTTGACTATAATGTTCTCTTTCTACAGATGGATATCAAGCCTCACATATTCTTTTCTCCAATAAACTGGGTTGACTTAAATGCCAGGAAGCTAACACCTCCATTTAACCCTAATGTGGTAAGTAACTAATTACTCACTGAATTGCTTCATAGTAGTAGATTTGTGTGGTTTACATAAATAAAACCACCCAAGTTTGTTTCTTCCCTTTTAAATTTGGGGAACTATGTATAAAATTACAGCAAAGATTAAAAACTGGAATTTTAATTCTCTCTACTTTTTTAAATTCTAGAGTGGACCTTCTGACCTGCAACACTTTGACCCAGAGTTCACAGAGGAGCCAGTTCCAAACTCGATTGGCAGAACACCTGATAATGCTCTGATTACTGCCAGTGTTAAGGCAGCATCTGAAGCTTTCCTGGGATTCTCATACGCTCCACCCATCGATTCCTTCCTGTAGTGAATCATCAAACGGAGTTGTCTGATGGGGGTTTACCTTATCGAGCTCTCTTTTGGGTTTACCAAGAAATGGGACTTATCTGGAAGGAAAATTACACATCTCATTGGCAACTGCCTGACCTTCAATTCCATTTCTGAGGTGACGTTGAAGTCTTCAAGGAGCACTTGTTGCTCGGTGCGTCGAGAGATGGCCGTGGCAGTGCTATGCTGCTGCACACCGGAAGAAAGTCCATTTATCAAAGGGACGGAATAAGAACTTGCTGTCATCCCACCATTTGAAGATTTTTTATTTAAACCTGACTTGAATAAGGATGATGATTGTCGGGAGACTGTTGTTTCAGCTACATGTGCCTTTTGCAATCAGCAAGGTTGTAGGCGTTGAAGTGGTCACGTTCAAGTGTTGTGTCACAACACACGGAAATGTGAACAATGTTGCAAGTGTGGTTTAATCATGGCCATTGGTCCTAATGATTGTTCTGTGGTCTAAACATTGACTTGAGTGATTTTGATCGACACAGCAGGCACTACACAATGGGGTATATTCATCACATCCACACTAGGAAGATGAGATGAAATGTAGATATTGTCTCTGTATAATTTAATCACCCCGCCCCCCCCTCCCCCAAATACACACACACACACGCACACACAATTAATCTCTAAAATAGTTCTCTACAATATGCTTGAAGCATTGCTGCTATAGGTAGAACTATACATTTTGTTTCTAGGACCAAAATGCCCCATTCGCGGAGTCTGTCTTATAACTTCCAACTGGCTTGTATGTGCTAGTAACCCCGTATGTATAAAATAACCTTTTTTCGTTTCTATTGCATTCCAGATTTTAATGGTTGTCTCATTTCAGCTGTTCATATGTAAAGAAATCTGTATGTTGTGATCCGTTGCTGCACTAGTTTTAATGTGTATATTTAAGACATTACCAATAAGGTAAATGGTTTTTCTGTATAATAGTCTGTAATTTTAATTTGTTTTGAAATGTACACATTCCTGAACTAGGTTGGGTTTGCAATAAATGTGAAACTATTTAAAAAAAATATATTACTCCTGAGTTTTGTAGCTATGTATAAGTGTTGCACCACTGTTTAAAATTTCAATGCAAAAGTAATATTGCATTAAAGATTGGTCAATAACCAGTTGAATGGACATACTCGCAAACAACCAATCCACACTTTCTCATGGGTCAGCAAAGGTGTCTGTTAAACATCCAAACCCATTTAAGGCACTTTTATATTTTTCTTGAATCGTAAGACAGCAGAGTCCCATGATCCCGGAGTACCATTCTCCCTTTATACTTCCATCAATGTGCCATCAGTGATTATAGGACCTGTTGGCATTCTAGTGGGAAATAAATGCTAATTTTCTGTGTCTCTGCTCTTGAAATCCATGAACAGTTGGGTCCTAGGTGTTATTAGAGGTCTGAGCTGCCTTTATATTGGTTTTAAGGGGATGCTTAGGCCACTAACTCTTATTGATGAAGTTGGCATCAACTGCAAGGTAAACTTGGTAGCCTGAGCTAATCTGACAAATTTACTTTGGTGTTGCCACTAGCTGCGTGAGAGCCATAGCACCACACTGAACCTTATAAAAAAGCAGCGTTGGAGTTTGCCTCTTTCGTTTGCTATTGATAATATCTATACTACACTCATGCCATCAACGATAGATTATTTCATACATTACCACAGTAACTACACTTCAAAAGTACTTAATTAGCTGTAAAGCACTTTGGGACGTGCTGAGATTGTGAAAGGCGCTATATAAATGCAAGTCATTATTTTCTTTATGAAAGGATCTAAATCTCAAGAGCCCTAGTGTTTTATAATGTTTGAACACTCAACTTCACTCTTCAGGACTTGAAGTTTGAATTGCACCCTCTTTTTCCAACACTAGAATGATCTTTCAATGTTTTCTCCACCCCAATATACGTCTTGGTTGCTCAATAACTTATATCCTCTGTGTTTAATGCATTGGTGAAATGAGGTAATGGTTCATTCTAATCATGACACACAGAAATAAGCAAAGTATTTCTTGGACTGGTCAATCTCATTTGACTTATGTCACATGTTTAGGGCAGGAAGCTGTGCAGAAAGTTATTTTCATCACTTCTCTGCTGTAACACTTTAGGGAAGTTTGGATCATACTCTCTTTTTAGGCACAACAGGCCTTCCCTGTTGATAACATTAACTACAATGTAGGACTGCAAGTAGATGTGAATGTTTGAGGCTGTCTGGGGCTTTTATATAACAATAACTTGCATTTATTTAACACCTTTAATGTATAAAGAAAGTCCCAAGGAGGTTTACAGAAACATTATTCGACAAAGATTGACACTGAGCCAAAGAAGGAGATAGTGGGAGGGTTGAAAAAGTACTTCTTAAGGATGGTTTTAATAGAGGAGAGAGGTGGAGAGGTTTACAGAGGGAATTCCAGGGTTTAGGGCCGATACAGTTGAAGGTACGGCCAGCAAAGATGGAGTAAAGGGATTGTGGGGGTTGCACAAGAGGGCAGAATTGGAAGAACACAGAGTTCTGAAAGGGTTGCGAAGGCAAAATAGTTTGCTTTGATTATTGGGAAACCTGTAAAGTTTCTATGTATTAGTCTCCAAGAAGTTTTAAAACTGGAGAAAAGTTTGCAGGAAACTCCATATTTTGGTCTGAAATTTAGGCAAATTAATTGAAAGCTACTATCAGGGATTTGTGCGTGTGTAGGAAATTGTCCGATTGCTAATGAGACCAGGCCCTTATATTTGCAAGATTTGCTTTACTTGATTCAAAGAACCCACTACTGTCACAACATCCCACAGTGGGAGCAAGTGCTTGCCTTTGCAGGATATAATGCCCTTAGTGATGTGGAGAGCCACTTTTATGATGTGTTTTGCTGCACTACTATTAATATCAAGAAAGATTAGCAAACACAAGGGTGAAGTTGCGATCACAACTTTTAAATAACTGCCAATGTGTAAGACACAGCATCTTACAGTACTACTTCTATCAATTGAGGATTAGCAATATAATAGAAGTATCAAAGTAAATAAAGTCACCAAGAAAGGGGTGGGATTTTTTAATATCCTAAATGATCTAAATTCACATGTCTAATGGTACAAGGGAGTTCAATCGGCTGGGTTATTTTCCCAGCGCATTAGGAACCAATGGTGAACATTGTAATAATCTGGATTCAGAAATGCCATCTTTGATCAGTTTAATTTAGTTTCTATAGACTGTTAAGTATATCTTATTAATCTTTGCATTTGAAAGTTTTAATGCTATTAGGTTAATATATTAGATGAACCATGATGAGTTCTGACCATGGGACAGGCCATTGGTATCTCAGTCCTCGTTTATCAAAATGTTATAAAAAAACTTTGACTGCAGACATTCGCAAACAATGGCTATATATATAATTTAATCCACAAGTATACAATCTATACACAAGCATATTTCTGGCAATCTCCTTTTACATGGATTTTGCTCTCTGATGTGATCAAACGCATATAATGGGATTCTACTGGTGGATAGTTGCTATTGAGCAGACGTATACTAAGATCTCTTACTTAATGTGGGTTCATTATTCAAATATACTATCCAGCTCATTGGAACTATCCTGTTTATAATCATGATATCTTCAGAGTGAATGATAGTGATAAAAAAAAACATATCTGAATATGCTGCTATATAATTAAACATTAAACCTGAATGATGTGCATACTCACTGAATATATGCACACACTGACATCTGAAATTGTGTGCAACATGTATCGCTACCACATTGAGAGGTTGAGGTGACTAGCATAGATGCATTTAAGGGGAAGCTAGTAAGTACATGCGGGAGAAAGCAATAGAAAGATATGTTGATAGGGTTAGATGAAATAAGGTGGTAGGAGACTAGTGTGGAACATAAATACCTTTTGGGCCGAATGACCTGTTTCTGTGGTGTCAAATTGTATGTAATTCTATGTAACATGCATGTGGGTACCTTTAAAAATGCCATTGCTTATATTATTTTTATTATCATCATCTGCTACAAAGATTTGTTTGTACTTTTTAATGAATAAAACCTAACAAACAAATAAAACAAAAAAATGCTTCCTCAAACAACGTAACCAAAAATACATCAACTGGTAATTCAACTCATTGTTGTTTATGGGAGCTTGCTGAGTGAAAAATGACAGCTGTGTTTGCCAAAATAATAAATCGCTGCCTTGAAAATGCATTCAGTGTACGTGAAATGCTTTGAGACATTTCTGAGACATATGACAAAGTGCTATATAAATGCAAGTTTCATTTCTTTCATTTAAAGTCATTTGATATTTCAAACAAGTCTGTCCATTGAGGAAGTCCCATATGTAGGTACAGTCCACTAACAATACTGATGCACAGATTGGCTGCACAGAAAATACTTTGGAAATCGACTGATATCAATAAAATATTATCTGGCAATGAAGCTAGATCCGCAGGATAACATTAAGCATAATTTAATAGAAGTAAAAAAGAGACAGATCTCAATTTGATTTGATTTCAAAATACCTTCTTTATTCTATTCCAACTTAAACACATAAATCAGGATAGGTCCTCATTAGCTATGTGCTAAGATTTCATTTCAAAGCTCATTTCAGTGTCTTATACTGGAAAACAATAACTGGTCCCTTCCAATAATTGACTGTTTATTCAGATTAATTTAAGAAACTTACACTTCGTGACATTATAGAGGAGGACTGGCCAAGCCAACTAGAATGTTTTATTAATATTTTACGGACAACTTTGCTTATAGTAGTTGGATAAAATAAAGTTAACAAAATTAATTAAATGTTTTTTCCCTGTGCTACTGGAGGTAGGAAACAATCTTTCCAGATACAATAAAAGCACTAAGAGAAATCTTCTGAGCAACGTTCTCCTAAAATATTTAATTTGTACCATGCAGTCACGTAAATAGTGATTCGAGGAAAGCCCTGGGTTAGGTAGTGGAAGAATCAGCCAGGGTTTCGGCTCCTGATCACTCTCTAGTGACCTGCACATGGGAGAGGTGAAATTGGTCTTGGGCGATAGAACAAAATGGGCAATAGTGAATCGGCAGCCCTCCCAATACTGGGCAAGGTTTAATACTGACTGCCGATTTGCTATCATCCACTTTGCTCAACTGTCCAAGACCAAATCGCTCTCATGCATTTAAAAAAATTAATTCTCGGATGTGGGCATCACTGGCAAGGCCGGGATCGATAGCCCAACCCTGGTTGTTTTCAGAAGGTGATGGTACAGGTGCACCTTTTGTAACCGCTGAGTAGTGGTTTGATAAGACTGATTGGATTGCTAGGCCACTCAGAAGGCAGTTAAGAATCAACCATGTTGGTGTGTAACTGGAGTCACATATAGGCCAGGTCAAGTAAGGACAGCAGGTTTCTTTCCCTAAAAGGCATTGTGTGAGGACAAGATCAGGGTTGTGATGTCCCTCATGATCTCATCAACATTGATTCTCTGGACATGCATGGAGTGAAGTAGGGTGAAAGACTGCCTGCAGCCATGGAACCATACCCCAGTATGAAACTAGGCTTTCAGAAGAAGAGGGAAGGAAAGGAAAGGAACTTTGGAGAAATATCCTTTCCAGGCTTTTCTCTTCTTTATAGATTCCCCATTACTGCCTTCCATCACTGCTCCTTTTGGCAGAAGTGGTCATCTCAATACCTGCCAGTTGCCAATGTCTCTCTCAAATTGGCTGGCTGAAGGTACATTTCAGCTCTTGACAAGACTGGTCCTGTCAGTTATCCCTCCCCAATCCTCATGACATGGTGAGCTTCATTGCTGAATGGCACGCCATCTAACAGCCCAGGCAAGAGCCAGCAAAAGTTACACAAGTAGAGCAGATGAGTTTCAGAGGTACAATTTACTTCCTGCAGGAATAGGGCTGCCAGCACTCCAGGATTGTCCTGGGGTCTATAGAAATTAAAGACTAATGTCCTAGACACCATTGCGAGCAACTCGGGAGAAAAATTATATGGTTAGCCAAAAAAAAATATTGGACATGGAAAGATAGACCGTTTGACTGACAGTCAATTGGTCAATCGGGTAACAGAGTCTTTTCAGTTTCCAATTGGTATGGGAAGGCGATACACCGCTATTGTGTTCCTAACACAGATGAGGCTGCACACAGGGAGGTTAAAGTAACAGTGACCTCAGTCTTTAATAAGACACTTCAAAGTGAGGAACAGGCCTTCGGGGGCTGGCTTATATACAGTTCTCCTAAGGGATGCTGGGATCCCTTGGGACTTCAGGGGATGAGCTCCCTGGTGGCAGAACATGGGAGTGCATGCTTTACAGAAACACAACATCACTCCCCCGACAAAGTCAAAGTGAAAACTATTTACAAGGTGAGGCAGTCGGGAGCCTTTCTTTCCCTGGTGGACCGCCTCGGTACAAATGTCTGTTCTGGTATGTTGGCTGTGCCCTGGCTGGGCTGGCGTGTTGTTGGCCCTGCAGGACTGTTAGGTGAGCCTGGCTTGCTGGGCTGTTGGGCGTGATGGGTTTGATTTCCTGGTCCGGCCAGGTGTCGTTGATCCTTTGGGTGTGTGTTGTGGGCTCGAAAAAGGTGGTGTCTGCTGTGGGTTGTTCAGGGCAGTCTGTGAACCGCAGCCTCGTTTGGTCCAGGTGCTTTCTGCAAATTTGTCCATTGTCTAGTTTGACTACAAACACCCTATTGCCTTCTTTAGCTATCACCGTGCCTGCAATCCACTTGAGACCATGTCCATAGTTTAGCACATAAACAGGGTCATTTAGATCAATTTGCCATGACACAGTGGCACGACCATCGTTTACATTTTGTTGCTGCCGCCTGCTCTCTACCTGATCATACAGGTCTGGTTTTAAGTGTCCTTTTCATGAGTAGCTCAGCCGGGGGCACCCCTGTGACTGAGTGGGGTCTCGTAGCTGAGAAGTACTCAGGACAGATGGGTTTGGAGTGAGCCTTCTGTGACTCGTTTAAGGCTCTATTTGATGGTTTGTACTGCCCGCTCTGCCTGCCCATTGGAGGCTGGTTTAAACGGGGCCGAGGTGACATGTTTGATCCCATTGCGGGTCCTGAATTCTTTAAATTCGGCACTGGTGAAACATGGCCTGTTGTCACTGACCAGTATGTCAGGCAGGCCGTGGGTGGCAAACATGGCCCTCAGGCTTTCAATGGTGGTGGTGGCGGTGCTTACCGACATTATTTCACATTCAATCCATTTTGAAAAAGCATCCACCACCACCAGGAACATTTTACCGAGAAACGGGCCTGCATAGTCGACATGAATCCTCGACCATAGTCTGGAGGACCAGGACCACAAACTTAGTGGTGCCTCTCTGGGCGCGTTGCTCATCTGAGCACATACGCTGCATTGTTGTACACAGGACTCTAAGTCAGAGTCAATACCGAGCCACCACACGTGGGATCTGGCTATCGCTTTCATCATTACTATACCCGGGTGTATGCTGTGGAGATCCGAGATGAACGTCTCCCTGCCCTTTTTTGGTAGCATTACGCGGTTACCCCACAACAGGCAGTCTGCCTGAATGGACAGCTTGTCCTTTCGCCACTGGATTGGCTTGATTGGCTCTTGCATTTCAACGGGGATGCTGGCCCAGTTCCCATGCAGTACACAGTTTTTTACTAGGGACAGCAGAGGATCTTGGCTGGCCCAAGTCCTAATCTGGTGGGCCGTGACAGGTGATTTATCATTTTCAAACGCTTCCATGACCATCAACAAGTCTGCGGGCTGTGCCACCATCAACAAGTTTGCAGGCTGCGCCATTTCCACCACCGTGGTGGGCAATGGTAGCCGACTGAGAGCATCCGCACAGTTCTCGGTGCCTGGCCTGTGGCGGATGGTATAGTCATACGTTGATAGCACGAGTGCCCACCTTTGTATGTGGGCTGAGGCATTCGTATTTATCCCCTTGTTTTCAGCGAACAGGGATGTGAGGGACTTGTGATTGGTTTCCAGCTCAAATTTGAGGCCAAACTGGTACTGATGCATTTTCTTTACCCAAAACACACACGTTAATGCCTCTTTCTCAATCATGCTGTAGGCCCTCTCAGCCTTAGACAAGCTCCTGGAAGCATAGGCGACAGGTTGCAACTTCCCCACAACGTTAGCTTGTTGTAATACACACCCGACTCCGTACGATGACGCGTCACATGCTAGCACAAGTCTTTTACACGGAATATACAACACAAGCAGCTTGTTGGAGCATAAAATGTTTCTGGCTTTCTCAAAAGCAATTACTTGTTTTTTTTCCCCATACCCAGTTCTCACCTTTGCATAAAACACATGTAGGGGCTCTAAAAGGGTGCTTAACCCCGGTAGGAAGTTACCAAAATAGTTGAGGAGTCCCAGGAATGATCGCAGCTCCGTGACGTTCTGTGGCCTGGGCGCATTCCTGATAGCTTCGGTCTTGTTGTCTGTGGGCCGAATGCCATCCGCCGTGATCTTTCTCCCCAAAAATTCCACTTCTGTTGCCATGAAGACGCATTTCGACCTCTTCAGCCGCAGCCCTACGCGATCCAGTCACTGGAGGACCTCCTCCCGGTTTTGTAGGTGCTCGCCGGTGTCCCGACCCATGACCAATATGTCGTCCTGAAATACCACCGTGTGTGGTACCGACTTGAGTAGGCTCTCCATGTTTCTCTGGAAGATCGCTGCAGCCAACCGACTTCCAAACGAGCAAATGTTGTAGAAAAACTGTCCCTTATACGTGTTGATGCAGGTGAGGCCCTTCGAAGACTCCTCCAGCTCTTGCGTCATGTAGGCCGAAGTCAGGTCGAGCTTGGTGAATGTCTTGCCTCCTGCCAGCGTCGCAAATAGGTCGTCTTCCTTTGGTAGCGGGTATTGGTCCTGTAGCGAGAAACGATTAATAGTTACTTTATAATCGCCGCAAATCCTGACCATACCATCACTTTTGAGTACTGAAACAATTGGGCTGGCCCACTCGCTGAATTCCACTGGGGAGATGGTGCCCTCATGTTGCAGCCTGTCCAGCTCGATTTCCACTCTCTCCCTCATCATGTGAGGTACCGCTCACGCCTTGTGGTGAATGGGTCGTGCCTCTCCGCACCTTCGCCTTGGAAAAGTTTCCAATGCCTGGCTCAAAAAGGGAAGGAACTTTGTTTAGAACCTGGGTACATGAGGCCTCATCGACATGTGATAGCGCTCGGATGTCATCCCAGTTCCAGAGGCTTTTGCCCATCCAGCTCCTTCCAAGCAGTGTGGGGCCATCGCCCGGGACAATCCAGATTGGCAGTTCATGCAACGCGCCCTTGTAGGTGACCTTGACCCTGGCGCTGCCCAGGACAGTGATAAGCTCTTTGGTGTACGTTCTCAGTTTAGTGTGGATGGGGCTCAGGGCTGGTCTGAATGCCTTGTTGCACCACAGTCTCTCAAACATCTTTTTACTCATGATGGATTGGCTAGCGCCAGTGTCCAGTTCCAAAGTATTTTCTGTGCAGCCAGTCTGTGCATCAGTATTGTTAGTGGACTGTACCTACATATGGGACTTCCTCAATGGACAGACTTGTTTGAAATATCAAATGACTTTGAATGAAAGAAATGAAACTTGCATTTATATAGCACTTTGTCACATGTCTCAGAAATGTCTCAAAAATTTTACATTTAGCATTATAGGTGGACATTTTGTCGAAAATGTGTGCACGCTGTGTACTTCAGCATCTGCCTCCTCTCTCTGAGGCTCAAAATTGCTTTGATCCACCATGGACCGATCTTCCTCTGCCACTTGGTGGTTAGCAGGTTTTGCAGAGCTTGCAGCTCGTTTGCAAGCTCATTGGAGGTGCCCTATTGTTCCACAGCTCTTGCAAACATACCCTTTGAAGCGGCATGAATAGGCCAACTGGAAGCCTCCACAACGCCAACAAGGTGTGAATTGCCTTGCATTCATCCTTTGTTGGGGATTCTAAGTCATCTGGGTCACCTGAGGCCTGCTGGCAGTTGCAGACTCATAGGTTCTGCCCTGTACATTTCTGCTCGCAAACACAGTTCCAGTTAATTTATGAACATTGCTAGCACTTGTGTGTTGAGAGATTTGTTTGGTGTTATCACTGGTGGACATAAACACGTGTGCTATCACAATGGCCTTACTGAGGGTCGGTGTCTCTACAGTCAAAAGTTTTCATAGGATAGTCTCGTGGCCAATGCCCAGTACAAAAAAGCCTCTGAGCATTTGCTCCAGGTATCCATCAAACTCACATTGTCCTGCAAGTCACCTTAGGTCGGCATCGTAGCTCGCCACTTCCTGACCTTCAGATCACCATCAGCACACTCTCCCTCAGGTTAAGATGCTCCCGAACCAGTGTACACAGCTCCTCATATGACTTATCTGTGGGTTTCACTGGAGCCAGAAGATTCTTTATGAGGCTGTATGTCAGTGCCCCGCAGACTGTGAGAAGGACCGCTCTCTTTTTTGCAGCGCTTCCTTCTCCGTCCAGCTCGTTGGCTACAAAGTACTGGTCTAGCCGTTCGACATCGGCTTCCCAGTCCTCACCCTCCGAGAACTTCTCCAGGATGCCCACAGTTTGCTGCATCTTTGCATTGGATTCGTATTCTCGTCGCCAGTTATTGTGTTCCTAACACAGATGAGACTGCACACAGGGAGGTTAAAGTAACAGTGACCTCAGTCTTTATAAAGTCACTCCAGAGTGAGGAACAGGCCTTAGGGGCCGGCTTATATACAGTGCTCCCAAGGGATGCTGGGATCCCTTGGGACTTCAGGGGATGAGCTCCCTGGTGGCGGAACATGGGAGTGCATGCTTTACAGATACACAACAACCGCGAGGATGGACATATCAGGCAACCAATGGCAGGAGAACGTAAGAACATAAGAAATAGGAGCAGGAGTAGGCCATATGGCCCCTCGAGCCAGCTCTGCCATTCAATAAGATCATGGCTGATCGTCTACCTCAACCCCACCTTTTCGCACTATCCCCATATCCCTTGATTCCCTTAGTGTCCAAAAACCTAGCGATCTCTGTCTTCAATATACTCAATGACAGAGCATCCACAGCCCTCTGGGGTAGACAATTCCAAAGATTCACACCAGTCTGAGTGAGGAAACTTTCCCTCATCTCAGTCCTAAATGGCCGACCCCTTATCCTGAGACTGTCATCCCTAGTTCTATACTCTCTGGAGCGTGTGTGTGGAGGAGGGTGCAGGGTAGGTAGCGGGTATAGTGGGGTTGGAGGCAGAAGATCATGTGATGAAACCTCCCAGAATATGTCCAACCACATTTGGCAACCCTATGTGAGAAGCTTTGCCCGTGAGTGCATATCAGAAATTTGGGCACGCATTAACGATGACTTTGACTCGAAAGCATGAACTTATAAAATTACCGCTGACTATCAGTCAAGGCTGGGATTTGAAGCTTCATCCTCTGGTTAGAGTTCATGAACTCCACTGTAAGTATTATCATTATATTCTTAATATAACTTTAAACTAATTATACTGTACTTCAGATAATTCTTAGAATTAAAAGTGTACTAATGTTAATTAAACATTTTCCTTTTGTAATAATAGACTGTCAGTGAAGGCAGATTGTACATTATTTGGTAGTAAGTAGCAGGTTTTCTGAGATACTAGTGCCACCCTATGGCTAACAATTTTCAGGTCATACAGCCTTATTCAAAGTACTGTGAACTTGAGACTACAGTCTAGAGTTTGCAGGTGTTATTAAGCTTGTAGGGCCCAAGTTTCCACACGATAAAAAACGGGCGTCCCTCCGAGCTGGGCGCCCGTTTTTCGCGCCACAAAGTGCGTCTAAAAAAACCCTCCGTATTCTCCACCTCCCTGCAGGTCCTCTGGCCCGCGGCGCGGCGCAGTAGGAGCTGTAGGGGGCGGAGCTAGGACCCTGCGCCGAAAACAGTGCCGGGAGCTCTGCACATGCGCGCTACAGTGGGCACGCAAGTGCAGTAGCTCCAGGCGCCCGAAACTGTGTGGGAGGGGCCCGAAGCACGCAGCCCTAGCCCTGGCCGAATGGCCTCACTGGGGCTGCGTGAATAAGGCTCCTCCCACGGCCAGCTCCTGCTTCCTGCCGACTCCCGCTCCTGCTTTCCCCCCCCCCCACCCCGACCGGACCGGACCCGACTCGACCCGCCTGTCGCTGCCGCTCCTGCTTCCCCGCCGCTCCTGCTTCCGCCCCCCCCCCCCCCCCGACTGGACCGGACCCGACTCGACCTGTCTGCGTCTGCCGCTGCCGCTCCCGCTCCCACCCGACTCGACCCGACTCTACTCTCGCCCCCGGACTGGATCCGACCTGACCTCCCCCTCCCCGACCTGACCTCCCTCTCCCCGACCTGACCTCCCCCTCCCCGACCTAACCTCCCTCCCCGACCTGACCTCCCTCCCTCTCTCCCTCTCTCCCCCTCTCCCTCTCTCCCTCCCTCCCCCTCCCTCTCTCCCTCCCTCCCTCTCTCCCTCTCTCCCTCCCTCCCCCTCCCTCTCTCCCTCCCTCCCCCTCTCCCTCCCTCCCCCTCCCTCTCTCCCTCCCCCTCCCTCTCTCCCTCTCCCTCCCCGACCCGACCCAGCGCCACCTACCTCTGGTGCTGGGGACGGGCCCTGCCCGAAATCTCAGGCCCGGCCCGTTCAGCCTTCGGTCCCGATGGCAAACCGCTTCCTAAAGGCCTGCCTGAAGAATTTTCACACAGGTAGGAACATGGTTTATTTAATCTTTTCTTTGCTTATAAATTTTTATTCAGGTTGGATTTATTTGTATAATATTTGTATAAGTATAACTAAGGATTTATTGTAGAATTTAATGACTTCCCTTTCCCCCCCCCCCCCCCCGCCACCTCGTTCTGGACGCCTAATTTGTAACCTGCGCCTGATTTTTTAATGTGTAGAATAGGTTTTTTCAGTTCTACAAAAATCTTCACTTGCTCCATTCTAAGTTAGTTTGGAGTACGTTTTCACTGTGAAAACTTTGAAATCAGGCGTCAGTGGCCGGACACGCCCCCTTTTGAAGAAAAAATTCTGTTCCAAAGTAGAACTGTTCTACCTGACTAGAACTGCAGAAAAAAAAAATGTGGAGAATTGCGATTTCTAAGATAGTCCATTCTCCACCAGTTGCTCCTAAAAATCAGGCGCAAATCATGTGAAAACTTGGGCCCATAGAGTGGTAAATATGTGATAGTGGCCAGCAATGCCAGGGGTGCGGTATCACATTCGGTTACAGCAAAAGTGCTGAATGAACAATTCTTACTTTAAGTGTTAATTTTTCCAGTAAACCAATTAATTGGCAGATGAAACACTTAATAATCATGCACCCTATACTGCTGTAGTAATGCACTTACCTCACTCAGATGGGATGGGTGTTACTATCGAGGTTGCAGTGAGAAAGCTGATGTTTTCAGTTAAAGGTGAGTTTCTACAAATTTTCTTGCAACATTCTGCGCTTTTATGCATTCAGTGTTCCACTTTCACCAAACTTGGCAGAGGAGAAACAGCAAAAACAGGAAAGAGTTGACTAGTGTAGGAGATAGGTAAGATATATCATCAATTCTTGCCAGTCGACTATGTACCAAATCTGCTGTACCAGGCAGATATACCTGGTAATGGTAATAGAGAGATGTCGAAGAAAGCTGAGGTTCAGTAGGGTCCCTTTGACTTATCTATGCCATCTTCCTCTGGAAGATTTCAGGGAACAACCAACATCCTTATATCATCATCATAGGCAGTCCCTTGAAATCGAGGAAGACTTGCTTCCACTCCAAAAATGAGTCCTTAGGTGACTGAATAGTCCAATATGAGAATCACAGTCCCTGTCACAGGTGGGACAGATAGTCATTGAGGGAAGGGGTGGGTGTGACTGGTTTGCCGCATGCTCTTTCCGCTGCCTGCGCTTGATTTTTGCATGCTCTCGGCGATGAGACTCGAGGAGCTCAGCGCCCTCCTGGATGCACTTCCTCCACTTAGGGCGGTCTTTGGCCAGGGACTCCCAGGTGTCGGTGGGGATGTTGCACTTTATCAGGGAGGCTTTGAGGGTGTCCTTGTAACGTTTCCTCTGCCCACCTTTGGCTCGTTTGCCGTGAAGGAGTTCCGAGTAGAGTGCTTGCTTTGGGAGTCTCGGGTCTGGCATGCGAACAATGTGGCCTGCCCAGCGGAGCTGATCAAGTGTGGTCAGTGCTTCACTGCTGGGGATGTTGCCCTGGTTTAAGACGCCAACATCCCTATAGCACCGGCAGTGTACATCACATCAGTATGAACCTCAATGTTTATACATCAGGTTCCTGGCACGCTGGCATTGACGACATTTGCAGCGTCAGCCAGCTTGCTGCCCACAGTTTTATCAAGAAGGTCATAGATGCATTATTTAGTAGGGCCAATCTATTTTATCATTCATCAGTAGCAGCAACAGGAGAGGGCAACAAAATTCTACCAAACTTCTGGCTTAATCTGTCCAGAAGGTCATCAACTGCATCCATGTTGTAACTTTGTCCCTGTGCACAATTTGGTGCTCTATATCACTTGAAAATGATTATATTTTGATCTCAATGTAGATGTGATAGGGTTAATTAGCACAAGTTGTGAAAACACAGCCCATGATTTTCAAATTAAACTGACTTATTCTGCACTTAAATGCTGAATTTGTGAAGTATTGCCATCTTATGCTGGGTTTCTGCTATATTGTAACCACTGACAAATAAGTACTCAGCACAATGTACAAGTCATGGGCAGAGCATTTATTTCCTCTGTTGTGCAGTTTTTCAATGTTAGCTGTTTGAATTAACACCAAGCTAGAGTTAGCACTTCTGCTTTATGCCAGATTTGTGACATCTAACCTACCACTGCATCTAACTGACTCTCCTATGTTAGGAATGGGTGTGCTGGCTGGATGCAAGGTTTCACAGACAGCCAGCTGAGATTGGCTCTGCATCTCAATCAGTGACATGCACAGCCACACTCCAGCAATATGGTAGCAGATTGGTGCCGCCTGTTGTCAGCCATCTCCTCCGATGCTTGGTGTACCATATGCTCATGCGGTGAGAGTGGCCTTCAGCCCTATAAACGGAGTCTCTGGATCCTTCCACGAGGGTCTGTAAAACCAGACTTCTTCACTTTTATTCCCAGTTTTACAGTAGTTTTAATCATTAAATATCTGCATTTGCTTTCCCACTACTAGGTCAGTTGTTTTGCTGAATTGAGTTCACAGCTGATTAAGAGGATTAGTGCTTTTCCCTTTTCATTGGCTGGCCTACTGTGTGGAAGATATGAGAAAGACTGAACACAAAATATTGTGTAAAATCAGCAGATTTTGTTACACTGAAAAACTTGCAGTAACCCACAGTCAAAACCTGAATACCATCTACAGCAATTTGTAACCTTACTAAACACAGAAAAATAGATGAAATTCAGATGATCGTTTCCCAGTCGGTCGTCATACATTTCGGGTTTGCACTAGATATCATCTCAGCTCAGTGTCACTGGTCGCTCCCCTAGTGAGTTGAGACCAAATGAAAACCAACAAACTGGCTTATTTTACATGACAAGGTCCCACACAAGAGATTAGTGTGCAAAATTAAAGCACATGGTATTGGGGGTAATGCATTGACGTGGATAGAGAACTGGTTGGCAGACAGGAAGCAAAGAGTAGGAATAAACGGGTCCTTTTCAGAATGGCAGGCAGTGACTAGTGGGGTACCGCAAGGCTCAGTGCTGGGACCCCAGCTATTTACAATATACACTAATGATTTAGACAAAGGAATTGAATGTAATATCTCCAAGTTTGCAGATGACACTAAGCTGTGAGGAGGATGCTAAGAGGCTGCAGGGTGACTTGGACAGGTTAGGTGAGTGGGCAAATGCATGGCAGATGAAGTATAATGTGGATAAATGTGAGGTTATCCACTTTGGTGGAAAAACAGGAAGGCTAAATATTATCTGAATGGTGACAGATTCGGAAAAGGGGAGGTGCAACGAGACCTGGGTATCATGGTACATCAGCCATTGAAAGTTGGCATGCAGGTACAGCAGGCGGTGAAGAAGGCAAATGGCATGTTGGCCTTCATAGCGAGAGAATTGAGTATAGGAGCAGGGAGATCTTACTGCAGTTGTACAAGGCCTTGGTGAGGTCACACCTTCAATATTGTGTACCGTTTTGGTCTCCTAATCTGAGGAAAGACATCCTTGCTATTGAGAGAGTGCAGCGAAGGTTCACCAAACTGATTCCCGGGATGGCAGGACAGATATATGAAGAAAGACTGGATCGACTAGGCTTATATTCACTGGAATTTAGAAGAATGAGAGGGGATCTCATAGAAACATATAAAATTCTGACGGGATTGGACAGGTTAGATGCAGGAAGAATGTTCCCGATGTTGGGGAAGTCCAGAACCAGGCATCACAGTCTAAGGATAAGGGGTAAGCCATTTAGGATTGAGATCAGGAGAAATTTCTTCACATGGAGAATTATGAATCTGTGGAATTCTTTACCACAGAAAGTTGTTGAGGCCAGTTCGTTAGGTATATTCAAAAGGGAGTTAAATGTGGCCCTCACGGCTAAACGGATCAAGGGGTATGGAGAGAAAGCAGAAATGGGGTACTGAAGTTGCATGATCAGCCATGATCATATTGAATGGTGGTGCAGGCTCGAAGGGCCGGATGGCTTACTCCTGCACCTATTTTCTATGTTTCTATGTTTCTGTGAAATATCATTATCATCATCATAGGCAGTCCCTCGAACCGAAGATGACTTGTTTCCACGTCAAAAAGTTCACAGGTGTCTCAATGATGGACCTAAAATTCCAGGTCCGAACTAAATCTTGAAGGTGCCTGTGCTTGGACTTTTTTAAAGGGTGGTGACCATTGCACACCAGCCACCATTCGGGCTTGACAAAGCTAGGTCTTGGTCCAGTAGCAAGATTAACCAAGACGAGTGGAGACCTGCTCTGCTGCACGGACCTAGTGCGCACACATATCGCAGTGTGGGCTGGCCCATGCTGCCCCTAGGCCTGGGCCTCGAACTCACGCCTCTCCTGGGCCCCGATCACGTCCCTCTACAGTCTCTCGCCGCCCCTTCGCCCCGATCTCGCCGCTCCTGATGTACCTGCCCACGCTCCAATCACCGGCCTGGATCTTGGTGATGTCCCTTTTCTCTGCCGTTGCTCTCCTGCTCCAGCACGTGCTGCTCCCTGGAGTGGTACGCCGCCACGCTGCTCCTTCTGCTCCCCGGCCTGCCCCAATGGTGCTCGCAGACCGGGGGGCCACACAGACTGCTGAGCTAGGCTGCCACACTGCTTCTTCTGCTCCCAGCACAATACAGTTTTCACAGTGAGATTCAATCTCCTCGTATCATAAAACATAGTAAAATATCTAACCATTCCATTCTATTCCATTCTATTATGAGCTAAAATTGCTCACAAATTAGCAGATCCTAAATTGATTTGCATTAAACTTCAATTATAGGAGAATCTTAGCCTCCTTGATTGGCTAAAGAGAAAGTCTCTCTCGGTCTGTCCCAGACCCACCTCTGTGGAGAGACAAAGGCTGACCTCCGATCCCTCCCTCAGCTTTTTGTGTTAAGGACTGGTTTGCTGAGCTGCCTGTCCAAACCATCACATTGAATGGGGAGCCTCCTTTCCTGGGAGTGGGAGCATAGGCCATTTAAGATAAGCAGCTCCCTCTGCTGGATGGAAAATACTCTAGCATTAAAGGTGTGAACAGCTCCAAATGTACTCTTACCCTCCAGTGTTTCAAAACTGAGCTGGTGTGAAAAGCAAATGGGTAAAAATATCAAAATGTTACAGGTCTATTCACAGATTTGAACAGTTTATTGAGTTTAGATAGTGTAGATAAATTACCTCGCACAGCATCTGTCATTTTAAGAAAAAGAGGCAAATGAGAAAATATCATGTTAATGCTGTGTAGCCGTTTACTTTCGTTAGAAAGTATGCAGGTGAAATTACAATTTTTGCTTTATAGAAACATAGAAACATAGAAAATAGGTGCAGGAGTAGGCCAGTCGGCCCTTCGAGCCCGCACCACCATTCAATAAGATCATGGCTGGTCATTCACCTCAGTACCCCTTTCCCACTTAACATTATTTTGCATACAACTCAATAAAAAAATCAGTGAATCGATAGAACATTAAACAAGAATGAGTATTAAATTAGATAAAATTAACCTGTTAGGCTGTGTCTTGTGTATTCGGCTGCCGGAGGAAAAGAGTGTTCGAAGACCAGGCCCTCAAGTCTGCCACAAGCTCATGGTCTGCAGGGCTGTAGTAATACCTGCCCTCCTGTATGGCTCAAAGACATGGACCATATACAATAGACACCTCAAATCGTTGGAGAAATACCACCATCGATGTCTCCGCAGATCCTGCAAATCCCCTGGGGGGACAGACGCACCAACATTAGTGTCCTTGACCAGGCCAACATCCCCAGCTTTGAGGCACTGACCACACTCGATCAGCTCCACTGGGCGGGCTCCATTGTTCGCATGCCTGACACAAGATTCCCAAAGCAAGCGCTCTACTTGGAACTCCTTCACAACAAACGAGCCAAAGGTGGGCAGAGGAAACGTTTCAAGGACACCCTCAAGCTGTCCTTGATAAAGTGCAACATCCCCACCGACACCTGGGAGTTCCTGGCCAAAGACCACCCTAAGTGGAGGAAGTGCATCCGGGAGGGCACTGAGCACCTCGAGTCTCATCGCCGAGAGCATGCAGAAACCAAGCACAGGCAGCGGAAAGAGCGTGCAGCAAACCAGTCCCACCCACCCTTTCCCTCAACGATTGTTTGTCCCACCTGTGACAGGGACTGTGGTTCTCATATTCGACTGTTCAGTCACCGAAGAACTCATTTCATTTTAGAGTGGAAGCAAGTCTTCCTCGATTCCAAGGGACTGCCTATGATGATGATTATGATTATGTGTATTTAAGGGGAGATGGGGAAATAATATTATATATTTTGTTATTGGCTCCTTGTTCAATTTATTTCAGTCTTGTACGAGCACCTGTTGCTGCATGCATATTGGTCCAGCACAAATCCCCTTGCTTCCCTCACCATGCCTGTAATTTCTGCATATGCATGATGCTGAGCATGTCTTTCCATGATAATGTGCATCTGGAAAATTGTCCCTTAGAATGAGGACAAAATGTCTAGGTGCAGCACAAAACCCACAGATTTCTACAATTACTGCAGTATGATTGTCAGCTGTGGCTCAGTGGTAGCATTCTTGCCTCTGTAGAGCGAAGGTTGTGGGTTTAAAACCCATTCCAAAGACTTGAACACAAATATCTAGGCTGACACTCCAGTGCAGTACTGAGGGAGTGCCGTCTTCCGAATGAGACATTAAACCTAGGCCCCTTCTACCCTCTCGGGTGGACATAAAAGATTCTATGGCAGTATTTTGAAGAAAAGCAGGCGAGTTATCCCTAGTGTCCTGGTCAATATTTATCCCTCAACCAACATCATTAAAATAGATGATCTGCTCATTATCACATTGCTGTTTGTGGGAGCTTACTGTGCGCAAATTGGATGTCACATTTCCTACATTAAAGTGACTACACTTTAAAAAGTACTTTATTGGCTATAAAGTGCTTCGGGATGTCTGGTGGTTGTGAAAGGTGCTATATAAATCCAAGTCTTTGTGATTTGCTGCCTGAATACTTTGATTTTGCACAAGAAGTCCCAAACATAGTGAGAGTGTTAGATTCTGACCAGATCTGAGCAATGACACATAACGTGTTGCATTAGTTCCACTCTCCTAATAATGGGCCCAATTTCTTTGCGCCCAAGTTCCTTTGCTGTTGGAATTTAAATATGCTTTGCACCTTTGTTGAAAAAAAACTTGTTACTTTCTGCATTGCCTTGGTACATGCATGTCTGTATTGGCATTGCAATGAGTCGGTAAATGCACAGATAATATACAAGTATCAGTCTCAGGGAATTCAAAATCTTGTGATGTTGGTCCAGCTTCTGGAGCATTAAGTAAATAAGCAATTTACAAAAAATTCCCCTCCGATGTCCTTCCCTTTTTCCCTCCCCTATTGACTATTCAGCCTATGTCAAGGTACAGTTCCCTGGGCCGTGCCACATCCTGGTACTCACAAGCAGCCATTTTTCATTATTTTTTCATTTACAGAGCGAGTTGAAAATGTATGGAAAAAATGAAAGCTGCAGGTCTGAAAATATAATCAAAAAAGGGATTAATTTGTTGCTCGTGTACCACTCTGAACGTCAGCTTGAATCTGGTGCAAATTGGAAGGTAGAAAGGTTTACAAATTTAGGGAATGCCACAAACAGCTCCACAGTTCAAGAGCACCATCTAGTGGAATCTGTATGTACCAAAATGATTAAAGGATCTGGGCAGCCGAATATGTCAACACACTGCGCATTCTCCTCTGGAAACTGAATTTACCAAACCCAGTCAGGTGGGAGGAAAGATTTCTCTTTTACCAGGTTTCAGAGCCCTGCATGAAGTAAGCTTGAACAGTAACTGTGGAACAAAGAGGAATCTGCAAATTGGTACAAAATGGCCAGTGGTTGCAAAGTTTGCTGACCCCAACCCAATTTGTGAAGTGTCGGTTTTTGCACAGACCTGCAGTTGGAGTCATAATGTGACCTGTGAAGTTTGTGATCTGTAATTTTGTGTGGAGTTATGAAAATTCTGCGTGAAGGGAGTGTTGTGTATCTGTAAAGCATGCACTCCCATGTTCCGCCACCAGGGAGCTCATCCCCTGAAGTCCCAAGGGATCCCAGCATCCCTTGGGAGCACTGTATATAAGCCGGCTCCTAAGGCCTGTTCCTCAATCTGGAGTGTCTTAATAAAGCCTGAGGTCACTGTTACTTTAACCTCCCTGTGTGCAGTCTCATCTGTGTTAGGAACACAATTAACTGGCAACGAGTATACGAATCCAACGCAAGGATGCAGCAAACTATGGGCATTCTGGAGAAGTTCTCAGAGGGTGAGGACTGGGAAGCCTATGTTGAACGGCTAGACCAGTACTTTGTAGCCAACAAGCTGGACGGAGAAGGAAGCGCTGCAAAAAGGAGAGCGGTCCTCCTCACTGTCTGCGGGGCACCAACCTACAGCCTCATGAAGAATCTTCTGACTCCGGTGGAACCCACAGATAAGTCGTATGAGGAGCTGTGTACACTGGTTCAGGGGCATCTTAACCCAAGGCAGAGCGTGCTGATGGCGAGGTATCGGTCCTACACGTGCCAGCGATCTGAAGGTCAGGAAGTGGCGAGCTACGTCGCCGAGCTAAGGCGACTTGCAGGACAATGTGAGTTTGATGGCTACCTGGAGAAAATGCTCAGAGACTTTTTTGTACTGGGCATTGGCTACGAGTCTATCCTATGAAAACCTTTGACTATAGAGACACCGACCCTCAGTAAGGTCATTGTGATAGTACAGGCGTTTATGTCCACCAGTGATAACACTAAACAAATCTCTCAGCACACAAGTGCTAGCAATGTTCATAAATTAACTGGAACTGTGTTTGCGAGCAGAAATGTACAGGGCAGAACCTATGAGTCTGCAACTACCAGCAGGCCTCAGGTGACCCAGATGACTCAGAGTCTCCAACAAAGGATGAATGCAAGGCAATTCACACCTTGTTGGCGTTGTGGAGGCTTCCAGTTGGCCTATTCATGCCGCTTCAAAGGGTATGTTTGCAAGAGCTGTGGAACAATAGGGCACCTCTAATGAGCTTGCAAACGAGCTGCAAGCTCTGCAAAACCTGCTCACCACCAAGTGGCAGAGGAAGATCAGTCCATGGTGGATCAAAGCAATTTTGAGCCTCAGAGAGAGGAGGCAGATGCTGAAGTACATGGGGTGCACACATTTTCGACGAAATGTCCACCTATAATGCTAAATGTAAAATTGAATGGCTTACCAGTAGCCATGGAACTGGACACTGGCGCTAGCCAATCCATCATGAGTAAAAAGAAGTTTGATAGACTGTGGTGCAGCAAGGTATTCAGACCAGTCCTGAGCCCCATCCACACGAAACTGAGAACGTGCACCAAAGAGCTTATCACTGTCCTGGGCAGCGCCATGGTCAAGGTCATCTACGAGGGCACAGTGCATGAACTGCCATTCTGGATTGCCCCGGGCGATGGCCCCACACTGCTTGGAAGGAGCTGGTTGGGCAAAATCCGCTGGAACTGGGATGACATCCGAGCGCTATCACATGTCAATGAGGCCTCATGGACCCAGGTTCTCAACAAATTTCCTTCCCTTTTTGAGCCAGGCATTGGAAACTTTTCTGGGGTGAAGGTACGGATCCACTTGGTCCCAGAGGCACGATCCATTCACCACAAGGCGCGAGCGGTACCTCACATGATGAGGGAGAGAGTGGAAATCGAGCTGGACAGGCTGCAACGCGAGGGCATCATCTCCCCAGTGGAATTCAGCGAGTGGGCCAGCCCAATTGTTCCAGTACTCAAAAGTGATGGCATGGTCAGGATTTGCGGCGATTATAAAGTAACTATTAATCGTTTCTCGCTACAGAACCAATACCCGCTACCGAAGGCAAATGACCTATTTGTGACACTGGCAGGAGGCAAGACATTCACCAAGCTCGACCTGACTTCGGCCTACATGACGCAGGAGCTGGAGGAGTCTTTGAAGGGCCTCACCTGCATCAACACACACAAGGGAATATTCACCTACAACATTTGCCCATTTGGAATTCGGTCGGCTGCAGCGATCTTCCAGAGAAACATGGAGAGCCCACTCAAGTTGGTACCACACATGTGGTCTTTCAGGACAACATATTGGTCACGGGTCGGGACACCGCCGAGCACCTACAAAACCCGGAGGAGGTCCTCCAGCGACTGGATCGCGTAGGGCTACGGCTGAAGAGATCGAAATGTGTCTTCATGGCAACAGAAGTGGAGTTTTTAGGGAGAAAGATCGCGGCGGATGGCATTCGGCCCACAGACGCCAAGACCAAAGCTATCAGGAACATGCCCAGGCCACAGAACGTCATGGAGCTGCGGTCGTTCCTGGGACTCCTCAACTATTTTGGTAACTTCCTACCGGAAGCACCCTTTTTGAGCCCCTACATGTGTTATTGCGCAAAGGTGAGAACTGGGTATGGGGAAAAAAACCAAGTAATTGCTTTTCAGAAAGCCAGAAACATTTTATGCTCCAACAAGCTGCTTGTATTGTATAACCCGTGTAAAAGACTTGTGCTAGCATGTGACGCATCGTCATCCGGAGTCGGGTGTGTATTACAACAAGCTAACGTTGTGGGAAAGTTGCAACCTGTCGCCTACGCTTCCAGGAGCTTGTCTAAGGCCGAGAGGGCCAACAGCATGATTGAGAAAGAGGCATTAACGTGTGTGTTTGGGGTGAAGAAAATGCATCAGTACCTGTTTGGCCTCAAATTTGAGCTGGAAACCAATCACAAGTCCCTCACATCCCTGTTCGCTGAAAACAAGGGGATAAATACTAATGTCTCAGCCCGCATACAAAGGTGGGCACTCGTGCTATCAGCGTATGACTATACCATCCGCCACAGGCCAGGCACCGAGAACTGTGCGGATGCTCTCAGTCGGTTACCATTGCCCACCACGGGGGTGGAAATGGTGCAGCCTGCAAACTTGTTGATGATGGCGCAGCCCGCAGACCTGTTGATAGTCATGGAAGCGTTTGAAAATGATAAATCACCTGTCACGGCCCACCAGATTAGGACTTGGACCAGCCAAGTTCCTCTGCTGCCACGAGTAAAAAAACTGTGTATTGCATGGGAGCTGGGCCAGCATCCCCGTTGAAATGCATGAGCCAATCAAGTCGTTCCGGCAGCGAAAAGATGAGCTGTCCATTCAGGCAGACTGCCTGTTGTGGGGTAACCGCGTAGTGCTACCAAAAAAGAGCAGGGAGACGTGAATCTCAGATCTCCACAGCACACACCCAGGTATAGTAATGATGAAAGCGATAGCCAGATCCCACGTGTGGTGGCCCGGTATCGATTCTGACCTCGAGTCCTGTATACAGCAATGCAGCATATGTGCTCAGTTGAGCAACGCGTCCAGAGAGGCACCACTAAGTTTGTGGTCCTGGTCCTCCAGACCATGGTCAAGGATCCATGTTGACTTTGCAGACCCATTTCTCGGTAAAATTTTCCTGGTGGTGGTGGATGCTTTTTCAAAATGGATTGCTTGTGAAATAATGTCGGGAAGCACCGCCATCACCACCATTGAAAGGCTGAGGGCCATGTTTGCCACCCACGGCCTGCCTGACATACTGGTCAGTGACAACGGGCCATGTTTTACCAGTGCCGAATTTAAAGAATTCAGGACCCGCAATGGGATCAAACATGTCACCTCGGCCCCATTTGAACCAGCCTCCAATGGGCAGGCAGAGCGGACAGTACAAACCATCAAACAGAGCCTTAAATGAGTCACAGAAGGCTCACTCCAAACCCGCCTGTCCCGAGTACTGCTCAGCTACTGCACGAGACCCCACTCAGTCACAGGGGTGCTCCCGGCTGAGCTACTCATGAAAAGGACATTTAAAACCAGACTCTCGCTGATTCACCACAACCTGCATGATCAGGTAGAGAGCAGGCGGCAGCAACAAAATGTAAACGATGGTCGTGCCACTGTGTCATGGCAAATTGATCTGAATGGCCCTGTGTATGTGCTAAACTATGGACATGATCCCAAGTGGATCGCAGGCACGGTGATAGCTAAAGAAGGGAATAGGGTGTTTGTAGTCAAACTAGACAATGGACAAATTTGCAGAAAGCACCTGGACCAAACGAGGCTGTGGTTCACAGACTGCCCTGAACAACCCACAGCAGACACCACCTTTTGCGAGCCAACAACACACACCCAAAGGATCAACGACACCACGCCAGACCAGGAAATCGAACCTATCATGCCCAACAGCCCAGCAAGGCCAGGCTCACCTAGCAGCCCTGCAGGGCCAACAACACGCCAGCCCAGTGAGGGCACAGTCAACACACCAGAACAGACATTTGTACCGAGGCGGTCCACCAGGGAAAGAAAGGCTACCGACCGCCTCACCTTGTAAATAGTTTTCACTTTGACTTTGTCGGGGCAGTGATGTTTTGTAAACCATGCACTCCCATGTTCCGGCACCAGGGAGCTCATCCCAGAGTACTTAAGGAGGTGGCCTTGGAAATAGCGGATGCATTGACAGTCATTTTCCAACATTCCATAGACACTGGATCAGTTCCTATGGAGTGGAGGGTAGCCAATGTAACCCACTTTTTAACAAAGGCGGGAGAGAGAAAACAGGGAATTATAGACCGGTCAGCCTGACATCAGTAGTGAGTAAAATGATGGAATCAATTATTAAGGATGTCATAGCAGCGCATTTGGAAAGAGGTGACATGATAGGTCCAAGTCAGCATGGATTTGTGAAAGGGAAATCATGCTTGACAAATCTTCTGGAATTTTTTGAGGATGTTTCCAGTAGAGTGGACAAGGGAGAACCAGTTGATGTGGTATATTTGGACTTTCAGAAGGCTTTCGACAAGGTCCCACACAAGAGATTAATGTGCAAAGTTAAAGCATATCAGATTGGGGGTAGTGTGCTGACGTAGGATTGAGAACTGGTTGATAGACAGGAAGCAAAGAGTAAGAGTAAATGGGTACTTTTCAGAATGGCAGGCAGTGACTAGTGGGGTACCGCAAGGTTCTGTGCTGGGGCCCCAGCTGTTTACATTGTACATTAATGATTTAGATGAGGGGATTAAATGTAGTATCTCCAAATTTGCAGATGACACTAAGTTGGGTGGCAGTGTGAGCTGCGAGAAGGATGCTATGAGGCTGCAAAGTGACTTGGGTAGGTTAGGTGAGTGGGCAAATGCATGGCAGATGAAGTATAATGTGGACAAATGTGAGGTTATCCACTTTGGTAGTAAAAACAGAGAGACAGACTATTATCTGAATGGTGACAGATTCGGAAAAGGGGAGGTGCAACGAGACCTGGGTGTCATGGTACATCAGTCATTGAAGGTTGGCATGCAGGTACAGCAGGCGGTTAAGAAAGCAAATGGCATGTTGGCCTTCATAGCGAGAGGATTTGAGTACAGGGGCAGGGAGGTGTTACTGCAGTTGTACAGGGCCTTGGTGAGGCCACACCTGGAGTATTGTTGTACAGTTTTGGTCTCCTAACTTGAGGAAGGACATTCTTGCTATTGAGGGAGTGCAGCGAAGGTTCACCAGACTGATTCCCAGGATGGTGGGACTGACAGATCAAGAAAGACTGGATCAACTGGGCTTGTATTCACTGGAGTTCAGAAGAATGAGAGGGGATCTCATAGAAATGTTTAAAATTCTGACGGGTTTAGACAGGTTAGATGCAGGAAGAATGTTCCCAATGTTGGGGAAGTCCAGAACCGGGGTCACAGTCTAAGGATAAGGGGTAAGCCATTTAGGACCGAGATGAGGAGAAACTTCTTCACCCAGAGAGTGGTGAACCTGTGGAATTCTCTACTACAGGAAGTTGTTGAGGCCAATTCACTAAATATATTCAAAAAGGAGTTAGATGTAGTCCTTACTACTAGGGGGATCAAGGGGTATGGCGAGAAATCAGGAATGGGGTACTGAAGTTGCATGTTCAGCCATGAACTCATTGAATGGCGGTGAAGGCTCGAAGGGCCGAATGGCCTACTCCTGCACCTATTTTCTATGTTTCTATGTTTCTATCCCCTGAACTCCCAGCATCCCTTGGGAGCACTGTATATAAGCTGGTCCCTACGGCCTGTTCCTCACTCTGGAGTGTCTTATGAAAGACTGAGGTCACTGTTACTTTAACCACCTTGTGTGCAGCCTCATCTGTGTTAGGAACACAATCGGGAGGTGCTGCTATACAAACTTTGAGAAGCTTTTTTACTGAAGCTTTACTGACCACACCCTTGAATTGGTTGCTGAGCAATAGCTGGTACAATTCCCGTGGCGCTTCTCCTGATGGTCCACTCTAACATTGACAGAAGATCAGCTCTGCAAATTCCAGAGTTATGGCAGATGATCCCCTGGAAATTCCAGGCAGTGTCTTTTTTTCTTTGTACTACATCTTTACATCCTTTTCAGACCTTTATTCTGAGCATCTTTAAAACATGCCTACCTTTTAAATTAATTCGGTCAAATTTTACACAAATGAGTACCCTTGACAGTGCAGAATGCTGTTTATTTTTAAGGTGTTTAATGGATTGAAATAGCCTGGAAAAGTAGTAATGCCGAACTCTCAGTTTATCAATAGTATACTTTCTCCTCCCCTTCCTATATTATATAGGCAGGTGAAATAAACAACCACAACTTTTTGCATTTGTATTGCGCCTTTAACGTTGTAAAGTGACCCAAGGCACTTTCACAGGAGTGTTATCAGACATAATTTGACACCGAGTCACATGAAGAGATATTAGGACGTGTCCAAAACTTTAGTCAAAGAGGTAGGTTTTAAGCAGTGACTGAAAGGAGGAGAAAAGGGTAGAGCAGCAGAGAGGTTTAGGGAGGGAATTTCAGAGCTTAGGGCGAGGCAGCTGAAGGCACGGTCACCAGTGGAGTGAAGAAAATCGGGGATGCTCAAGAGGCCAGAATTATAGGAGCGATGAGATCTCAGAGAGTTCTGGAACTGGAAGAGATCACAGAAATAGGGAGGGGCGGGGCCATGGAGGGATTTGAGCACAAGGATGAGTACCTGTCCAACTCCCTTTTAAAATTAGAAGCTGATTCCATAAATAATTTAAAAAAGGAGTCGGACAGGTACTTGAGCACAAGGAACTTATAGGTTTACGGACAAAAAGTGGGGATGTGGGACTAAACATGACTACACTTTCTAATAGCCAGCTCAAGCACAATGGGCCGAATGGGCTTTTTCTGTGCTGTAAGTTTCTATGATATTGTGATTTTTTGAGGCATTTCAAAGCTGCCTGTTTCTTCACTGATGAGAAGAAACACAACGTGATGAATATACTTCCCAGTCTCCTTTCAACCTGCTGATTTGCAGTATGGGACACAGTTCCCTAAATGGTGGTACACTGACCAGAGTCCGATAGTAAACAAACGGACATCCTTATGGATATTGCCATGTGTGTCATTACCTGAGTTTCCCTAGTTTGTTTCTTTTAATTAAATTAACAACAGCATATTTCTCTGACTTTGTGATTTTGAAGTGGGGGGTGGACATCACATGACAAGTTCATGTTTTTTTGTGTATTTGCATTTAAAAAGTACAATGTTCAGCATATTAAGAATGGACATAGTTCACATTATAATGACCGCTTTAGATACCTCCTCAACTGCTGGATGTTAAAATAGTTGCTTGCGGCTTCACTAAATCTAGAATTCCTCTTTTAACAAAAACAGTTAAATACCATGTAGAGTTACATAATTCCCATTGCTGTGCAGGGGTATCCTGGATACGGCACATGCCCCCCATCTCCGTTTTGAAAAAATTGAGTTTGTATTTTGAAAGTCACCTGAATTTCTTGATATTTTGGAAGATGTTAGGGAGTAAGATGATGAGATTGGTCATATATTCTAACATTAAGTGTGCTTGGGTTCACAGGTATAGCCACTGGCAATATGTTTCCAAGTCAGCATGGTGTGTGTTTTGGAGGTGATGGTGTTCCTATGCACCTGCTGCTCTTGTCCTTCTATGTGGTGGAGGTCACGGTTTATGGAGGTGCTGCTAAAGAAGCCTTGGTGAGTTGCTGCAGTCCATCCTGTAGATAGTACACACTGTAACTACGGTAAACTGTTGGAGGAAGGTGGATATTTAGACTAGTGGATGATGAGCTGATCACAGAGACTGCTTTATCCTGGATGGTGTAGAGCTTCTTGAGTGATATTGCAGCTGCACCCATCTGGCCATATAGGAAGTGTTTCATCACACTCCTGGCTTGTACCTTGTAGATGGTAGAGAGATTTTGTGAGTCAGGAAGCGAGTCTCTCGCTGTAGAATATCCAGCTTCTGACCTAGTAGCCATGGCATTTATGTGACTGGTCCAATTGAGCTTCTGGTCAATGGTGACCCCCAGGATGTTGATGGTTGGAAACTCAGCAATGGTAATGCCGTTGAATATCATGGGGAGCTGCTTAGGCTCTCTCTTGTTAGAGATGATCATTGCCTGGTACTTATGTAGCACAAATATTACTTGCAGCATATTAACCCAAACCTGGATGTTGTCCCGGTCTTGCTGCATGTGGGCATGGACTGCACCATTATCTGAGGAATTGTGAATGGAACTGAACACTGTGCAATCATCAGCGAACATCCCCACTTCTGACCTTATGATGGAGGGAATGTCATTGATGAAGCAGCTGAAAATGGTTGGGCCTAGGACACTGCCCTGAGGAACTCCTGCAGCGATGTCCTGGGCTGTGATGATTGACTTTCAACAACCACAACCACCTTCTTTTTTCTATGTATGACTCCAGCCACTGGACAGTTCCCACCTGATTCCCATTGACTTCAGTTTTACTAGTGCTCCTTGGTGCCACACTCGGTTGAATGCTGCTTTGATGTCAAGGGCAGTCACTTTCATCTCACCCCTGGTTATCAGGTCTTGTGTCCATGTTTGGACTAAGGCTGTAATGAGGTCTGGAGTCAGGTGTTCCTGGAGGAACCCAAACTGAGCAGGTTATTAGTGGGAAAGTACCGTTTGATAGCACTGTAGATGTGACCATTTGTACACAGGGAAAACGTGCAGTAAAATTAGAGGAGTTTCATCAGCTCCTAAGCATGTTGCTATTTATCTGCACTTTATTGCCATATTCATTTATATTTCATGGAGGAAGGGGTAGAGAAATTGGATGGAAAGAAAATAGATAAAGTAGCCGAAATTCCCCCGTTGTGCACCTCCCATTAGTGCCTCCGGGGGGCACAAACAGGACGCAAACCTGTTTTCGCCCATGGTGGGGTGCTACTGGTTCCCATGAAATTGCACAGGAGTTAGCGGAGGCATTGACACGATAGTGCCGCATCCCGCTAGTAGCATCCTGGGCCGCTGCACAACCGGGGGTGACGTCATCGTCGTGTATGGTAACCCCCTTCTGCCCTGCGGCAGAAATTGCCTAGCACTCTGCGAGTATGCCGCAAGTGGTGTCAGTGCCAGCCTCACAGGTCGCGAACCAGGCTGACATCTGCTTGTGGAGCGGAAGTTAAAGGGGAGGTGCGCTGCGCCACGCGCCACCAATTTATCCTTTTGTCCGACTCACCGGTCGGCCCATCTTCAGTCTCCGTGGTTTGGTCTGGGCCACCATATGTTTGGGTGCCAGCTGCGGCCTCGGTAGCATGCCGCCCTGGTGGCCCAGTGGAGGCCATCAGAGGCCCTGAAGAGTGCACAGCGGCCCTCAGGGGTGTTGAAATGCATCAGCGCTATGCGGAGAACATAAGAAATAGGAGCAGGAGTAGGCCATTTGGCCCCTCGAGCCTGCTGCGCCATTCAGTAAGATCAAGGCTGATCTGATCTTGGCCTCAACTCCACTTCCCTGCCCGCTCCCCACACAGCACTGCCGATCGCACCCGAGTAGCACCGCCGAACCCGCCCCAACAGGAAGTGGAGCGCACAACATTGCGCTCCACATCCTGTGAGGGGCGGTAACCCCAATTTCGCGGTCGAGGCAGAACTTGCACGCTGTGCTCAGGACGTCCCTCCCTGACTGGGTTACCACCCCCAAACGGACCGCTGGGGAATTTTGCCGCCAAAGAGTCGGTACACAAATGGTTGGCAGTGCTCAAGGTAGTAAAGTCACCCTGTCCAGATGGGATGTATCCTAAGCCACTGAGGGAATTAAGGGTGGAAATAGCGAAGGCTCTAGCCACAATCTTTCAATCCTCCTTGGGTATGGGAGTGGTGCCAGAGTATTGGAGGATTGCAAACATTACACCACTGTTCAAAAAAGGAGAGAGAGATCAACCAGGTAATTGCCGGCAAAATTAATTGGCACTTGGAAGAACATGGATTCATGAATGACAACCAATATGGATTTTTTAAAGGCATATTGTGTCCGACTAACTTGATTGAGTTCTTTGATGAATTAACGGAGAGGGTTGATGAAGGTGATTTTGTGTACATGGACTTTCAAAAGGCTTTTGATAAAATACCAAATAATAGCCTTGTTAGTAAAATTGAAGCACATGGGATTAAAGGGGCAGTGGCAGCTTGGTTAAGAGACAGAAAGCAGAGAGTAATAGTGAACAATTGTTTTTCAGACTGGAGGGAAATATATACTAGGGTCAGTTTTGGGACTACTGTATTCTTTGATATATATTAATGTTCTAGACTTGGGTATAATAGGCATGATTCAAAGTTTGCAGCTAACACAAAGTTTGGAAATATAGAAAACAGTGAGGTGGACAGACTGCTGAAATGGGTAAATACATGGCAGATGCAAGTTAATGCAGAGAAGTATGAAGTGATACATTTCGGTAGGAAGAATGTGGAGGTTAAACTAAACTAAATTTCACAATTTTAAAGGGGGTGCAGGAATAGAGAAACCTGGGGCTCACATACAAAACTCTTTGAAATTGGCAGGACAAGTTGATAATCTTGATTGGATAAAGTTGATTGAATATCTCTTTCAAAGAGCTAGCACAGGCACAATGGGCCGAATAGCCTCCTTCTGTGCTGTATTATTCTATGAATCTATGAAATGCATTTTTTTAAATATAGAGGCAGGAAGCCCGGGATTCCCAAACTAAATACTTTTCCGTCTTCAGGTAGAATACCAAGGCTGATGTGAACAGCTGCTACAGTGGTGAGCCACACTAATGTCAGCCTCCAAATGATGCCCTGCATGAAGCCTTTGTACTGTTGATAGATCAGTTTATACACAATTGGGTTTAAATTGTATGGCAGGATTTTGGCTACGATTTTATCGTTATGGTTGCTGTTATGTTCAGAATAACTCCACAAGACTGTGTACTGTAGGCTCAAACTGTTGTGACCTTGGTCTCTTTAATGTAACTCCAGAGCGAGGAAGCAGCATGTTAGACTGCCTTTTATACCTGCTTGCCCGGGGTGTGCAAGAGACCCTTGGGTCTCCCACAGGTGCGCCCCCTGGTGGCAAGTCTTACACACTAGTAAAGTTTACATACATAACATCACTGCGCCCCCCCCCCAAATTCTTAGATACAGGTTATTTACATGTTGAGGCGATTCGGGGCTCTGCGTTCCCGGGTTGATCGCCTGAGTTGAAGTCCTGGCATGGGTGAGTTGGTCGGATCATTGCTGCACTGCAGCGCAGCTGGTCTGATCGGACTGTCGGGCATGGTGGGTTCATCCTCGTGGTTGCCCGTGAGGTCGATTGCTGGTTGGGTGTGTGTTGCTGGATCAATGATGGTACTGTCCTCTTCAAACTGTTCTTGGTTGTCAGTAAATCGCTGGTTAGTCTAATCCAAATGTTTTCTGCACATTTGTCCATTCAAAAGTTTGACAACAAACACTCTGTTCCCTTCCTTGGCTAAAACAGTGCCAGCAACCCATTTAGAACCATAACCGTAATTAAGAACAAACACAGGGTCATTAACCTCAATGATAAAGCCACACGATCATGGTACCTGTTTTGCCGGCGACGCCGGGTTTCCACATGATAATTTAGATCCAGGTGGACTAGGGAGAGCCTGGTTTTGAGTGCTCTCTTCATTAACAATTCTGCAGGGGGAACCCCGGTAAGCGAGTGGGGCCGCGTACGGTAGCTAAGCAGAACCCAAGATAACCAGGTCTGCAGGGAACCGTCCGTCACGCATTTCAAGCTCTGCTTGATAGTTTGGACTGACCGTTCCGCTTGACCATTGGATGCGGGCTTAAACAGGGCAGACCTGACATGCTTGATGCCATTGCGGGTCATGAACTTGTTGAATTCCGAGCTGGTGAAACATGGTCTATTGTCACTAACAAGGACGTCGGGCAAACCATGGGTGGCGAACATGGCCTGGAGGCTTTCAATGGTGGCAGTGGATGTACATGATGATATTATTATACATTCAATCCATTTAGAGTAAGCATCCACTTCTGCTAGGAATATCTTTCCTAGATAGGGGCCAGCAAAAAGTACCCTGGACCGTGGACCACGGTTTGGAGAGCCATGACCACAGACTTAGTGGGGCCTCCCTTGGGGCATTGCTCAACTGTGAGCAAGTGTTACAGTGGTGCATGCCTGACTCCAATTCTGAGTCAATGCCGGGCCACCAAACGTGCGACCTGGCGATAGCCTTCATCATGACTATGCCTGTGTAGGTCGCATATAAATGTTTCCCTGCCATTTTTTGGCAAAACTACATGATTCCCCCATAGGAGACAATCTGAATGGATGGACATTCCATCCTTGCATCGGTAAAATGGTTTAATTTCGTCTTGCATTTCCCCGGGAACGGCAGATCAGCTCCCATTAAGGACGCAGCTTTTTATTAGTGATAGCACAGGGTCCTGGCTAGTCCAGGTCCTGATCTGACAAGCCATGACGGGTCACACCTTGCTCTCAAAAGCATCCATTACAAGGAGCAAGTCTGCGGGTTGCGCCATTTCCACCCGGTGGTGGACAATGGTAGCCGTCTGAGGGCATCAGCACAGTTCTCAGTGCCTGGTCGTGGCAGATCATATAGTCATACGCAGATAACGTTAGTGCCCATCTTTGGTTGCGGGACGAAGCATTGGTGTTAATAGCTTTGCTTTCTGAGAACAGAGAAATGAGCGGTTTGTGGTCGGTTTCGGTCGGAGTCCAAATAGGTATTGGTGCATTTTCTTAACCCCGTATACACATTTTCTTAATCCCGTATACGCATGCTAATGCTTCTTCTCAACCATACAATAGGCTCTTTCAGCCTTAGATAAACTTTTGGACGCATATGCAAACGGTTACAGCTTGCCTGACACATTGGCTTGCTTTAACACACAACCGACCCTGTATGAAGATGCATCACAAGCTAGTACTAAACGTTTACACGGGTCATACAATACAAGTAACTAGTCAAAACATAGCAGTTTTCTGGCCTTATTAAAGGCTGTCTCTTGAGATTTACCCCAAACCCAGTCATCAACCTTGCGCAGCAATAAATGCAAGGGTTCCAGCAAAGTGCTCAACCCCGGTAGAAAATCACCAAAATAGTTGAGGAGTCCCAGGAACGAACGCAGCTCCATCACATTCTGAAAAGGGAGGGTGAACAGCCAGTTGTCGTGGTACCAACATATAGGTAAAAAAACAAAATGAGGTCCTACGAGATGAATTTAGGGAGCTAGGAGCTAAATTAAAAAGTAGAACCTCAAACGAAGTTTAAAAAAAGTAGCAATCTCAGGATTGCTACCAGTGCCACGTGCTAGTCAGAGTAGGAATTGCAGGATAGCTCAGATGAATATGTGGCTTGAGCAGTGGTGTAGAAGGGAGGGATTCAAATTCCTGGGGCATTGGAACCGGTTCTGGGGGAGGTGGGACCAGTACACACCGGACAGTCTGCACCTGGGCAGGACCGGAACCAATGTCCCAGGGGGAGTGTTTGCTAGTGCTGTTGGGGAGGAGCTAAACTAATATGGCAGGGGGACGGGAACCTATGCAGGGAGGCAGAGGGAAACAAGAGGGAGACCGAGGCAAAAGATAGAAAGGAGAATAGTAAAAGTGGAGGGCAGAGAATCCCAAGGCAAAAAACAAAAACGGCCGCAAAATTCTAAAGGGGCAAGGTGTGTTAAAAAGACAAACCTGAAGGCTCTGTGCCTCAATGCGAGGAGTATTTGGAATAAGGTGGATGAATTAACTGCGCAGATAGCAGTTAAAGGATATGATGTAATTGGCATCACAGAGACATGGCTCCAGGGTGACCAAGGCTGGGAACTCAACATCCAGGGGTATTCAACATTTAGGAAGGATAGACAGAGAGAAAAAGGAGGCGGGGTGGCGTTGCTGGTTAAAGAGGAAATTAATGCAATAGTAAGGAAAAGACATTGGCTTGGATGATGTGGAATCGGTATGGGTGGAGCTGCGGAATACCAAAGGGCAGAAAACACTGGTGGGAGTTGTGTACAAGCAGTAGTAGTGAGGTTGGGGACAAGAAATAAGGGATGTGTGCAATAAAGGTACAGCAGTTATCATGGGCGACTTTAATTTACATATAGATTGGGCTAACCAAACTGGTAGCAATGCGGTGGAGGAGGATTTCCTGGAGTGTATTAGGGATGGTTTTCTTGACTAATATGTTCTTGACCAACTAGAGAGCTGGCCATCCTAGACTGGGTGATATGTAATGAGAAGGGACTAATTAGCAATCTTGTTGTGCGAGGCCCCTTGGGGAAGAGTGACCGTGATATGGTAGAATTCTTTATTAAGCTGGAGAGTGACACAGTTAATTCAGAAACTAGGGTCCTAAACTTAAGGAAAGCTAACTTCGACGGCATGAGGCGCGAATTGGCTAGAATAGACTGGCAAATGATACTTAAAGAATTGACGGTGGATAGGCAATGGCAAACATTTATAGATCACATGGATGAACTTCAACAGTTGTACATCTCTGTCTGGAATAAAAATAAAACAGGGAAGGTGGCTCAACCGTGGCTAACAAGGGAAATTAAGGATAGTGTTAGATCCAAGGAAGTGGCATATAAATTGGCCAGAAAAAGCAGCAAACCTGAGGACTGGGAGAAATTTAGAATTCAGCAGAGAAGGACAAAGGGTTTAATTAGGAGGGGTAAAATAGAATACGAGAGGAAGCTTGCCGGGAGCATAAAAACTGAAAGCTTCAATAGATATATGAAGAGAAAAAGATTAGTGAAGACAAACGTAGGTCCCTTGCAGTCGGACTCAGGTGAATTAATAATGGGGAACAAAGAAATGGCAGACCAATTGAACAAATACTTTGGTTCTGTCTTCACGAAGGAAGACACAAATGACCTTCCGGATGTACTAGGGGACCAAGGGTCTAGTGAGAAGAAGGATATCTTTATTCGGCGGGAAATTGTGTTGGGGAAATTGATGGGATTGAAGGCCGATAAATCCCTGGGGCCTGATTGTCTGCATCCCAGAGTACTTAAGGAACTGGCCCTAGAAATAGTGGATGCATTGGTGATCATTTTCCAACAGTCTATCGACTCTGGATCAGTTTCTATGGACTGGAGGGTAGCAAATGTAACACCACTTTTTAAAAAAGGAGGGAGAGAGAAAACGGGTAATAATAGACCGGTTAGCCTGACATCAGTAGTGGGGAAAATGTTGGAATCAATTATTAAGGATGAAATAGCAACGCATTTGGAAAGCAGTGACAGGATCAGTCCAAGTCAGCATGGATTTGTGAAAGGGAAATCATGCTTGACAAATCTTCTGGAATGTTTTGAGGATGTAACTAGTAGAGTGGACAAGGGAGAACCAGTTATGTGGTGTATTTGGACTTTCAAAAGGCCTTTGACAAGGTCCCACATAAGAGATTGGGGTGCAAAATCAAAGCACATGGTATTGGGGGTAATTGTTCTGGCATGGATAGAGAACTGGTTGGCAGACAGGAAGCAAAGAGTCGGGATAAACGGGTCCTTTTCGAAGTGGGAGGCAGTGACTAGTGGAGTGCCACAGGGCTCAGTGCTGGAACCCCAGCTCTTTACATTATACATTAATGATTTGGATGAAGGAATTGAGTGTAATATCTCCAAGTTTGCAGATGACACTAAACTGGGTGGTGGTGTGAGCTGTGCGAAGGATGCTAAGAGGCTGCAGGGTGATTTGGACAGGTTAGGTGAGTGGGCAAATGCATGGCAGATGCAGTATAATGTGGATAAATGTGAGTTTATCCACTTTGGTGGTAAAAACACGAAGGCAGAATATTATCTGAATGGTGGCAGATTAGGAAATGGGGAGGTGCAACGAGACCTGGGTGTCATGGTTCATCAGTCATTGAAAGTTGGCATGCAGGTACAGCAGGCGGTGAAGTAGGCAAATGGCATGTTGGCCTTCATAGCTAGGGGATTTGAGTATAGGAGCAGGGAGGTCTTACTGCAGTTGTACAGGGCCGTGGTGAGGCCTCACCTGGAATATTGTGTTCAGTTTTGGTCTTCTAATCTGAGGAAGGACGTTCTTTCCATTGAGGGAGTGCAGTGAAGATTCACCAGACTGATTCCCGGGATGGCTGGACTGACATATGAGGAGAGTCTGGATCAACTGGGCCTTTATACACTGGAGTTTAGAAGAATGAGAGGGGATCTCATGGAAACGTATAAGATTCTGACGGGACGGGACAGGTTAGATGCGGGAAGAATGTTCCCGATGTTGGGGAAGTCCAGAATCGGGGACACAGTCTTAGGATAAGGGGTAGGCCATTTAGGACTGAGATGAGGAGGAACTTCTTCACTCAGAGAGTTGATGCCCTGTGGAATTCCCTGCCGCAGAGAGTCGTTGATGCCAGTTCATTTGATATATTCAAGAGGGAGTTAGATAGGGCCCTTGCGGCTAAAGGGATCAAGGGGTATGGAGAGAAAGCGGGAAAGGGGTACTGAGGTGAATGTTCAGCCATGATCTTATTGAATGGTGGTGCAGGCTCGAAGGGCCGAATGGCCTACTCCTGCACCTATGTTTCTATGTTTCTGTGGTCTGGGTGCATTCTTGATGGCCTCTGTCGTGGAGTCTGTGGATCTGATGCCGTCTGCCGCAATCTTTCTCCTCAGAAATTCGACCTCTGGTGCCAGGAAAACACACTTGGAGCGTTTCAGCCTGAGTCCCACTTTGTCCATTTGCTTTAGAACCTCTTCCAGATTGTGCAAGTGTTTGGTGGTGTTGCGACCAGTGATCAGGATGTCGTCTTGAAACACCACGGTGCACGGAACCGATTTCAGCAGACTCTCCATGTTCCTCTGGAAGATGGCCAAGGCCGAACGAATCCCAAAAGGATATCTGTGGTATATGAACAGTCCTTTGTGCATGTTGATGCACGTCAATTTTTTCGAAGGTTCAGCCAGCTCCTGTGTCATGTAAGCAGAGGTTAGGTGCAGCTTGGTGAACGACTTCACCCTTGCTAACAGATCATCCATTTTGGGTAGTGGGTACTGGTCCAGTAACGAGACTCAGTTGATCGTTACCTTGTAGTCCCCGCAGATTCTGACCGTCCCATCGCTTTTCAATACCGGAACAATTGGACTGGCCCACTCATTAAACTCTTACTGACGATATGATCCCCTCTCATTGAAGTCTGTCCAGCTCGATCTCGACTTTCTCTCGCATCATATATGGAACCGCTCAAGCCTTGTGATGAACGGGTCATGCATCAGGGACTAGCTGGATCTGCACTTTGGCACCTGTGAAGTTGCCGATGCCTGGCTCAAATAACGACGGGAATTTGTTTAGCATTTGGGCGCATGAGGCATCATCCACCGAAGACAGTGCTTTGATGTCCTCCCAGTTCCATCGGATCTTTCCTAACTAGCTTCTGCCGAGCAGTGTTGGGCCATCGCTTGGTACAATCCATAGTGATAAATTATGCACAGTTCCATCATACGATACCTTCACTGCCGAACTGCCAATGACTGGTATGAGCTCTTTGGTGTAGGTGCGCAGCTTGGTGTGAATTGAGCTTAGTTTTGGCCTTTGTGCCTTGTTGCCCCGCAGTTTCTCAAAAGCCTTCTGACTCATAATTGACTGACTCACCCACCGTGTCCAACTTCATAGAAACTGGAATGCCGTTTAATTTGACTTTCAACATTATCGGAGGGCATTTGGTGATGAGAGGTGTACCCCATGCACTTCCTCTTCAGCCTCGGATTGAGTTGCCTCTCTTACTCGTTCAGCGTGATCCGCGCCGGATCGGTCATCTTCTGCTGACTCTGCCACGTGGTGAGTCGCAGCACGTTTGCGCATTCGCTGGAGGTGCCCCATTGTTCTGAAGCTTTTGCACACGTAGTGTTTGAATCAACATTGATGGGCCCGATGATTACCCCGGCAGCGCCAACATGGTGTTAATGGATTCACATTCACTCCACACAGCGGACTCTGAGTCATCCTAGGTCTGGCCTCTGCAGACGTGTAGGCCCTGCCATGTACAGTTCTGCCCGCTGAAGGTGCTATTTTATGCACAGTACTTGCCGGTGAGCTCCGATGCTGCAAAGATATCTGTTTAGTGTTGTTGTTCGTGGACATGAAGGCCTGGGCTATCGTGATGGCCTTGCTCAGATCTAGGGATTCGGCAGACAGCAGTTTGCGAAGAATGACCTCGTGGCCAATTCCAAGCACCAAAAAGTCCAGCAACATGTTCCCCAAAAATCCAGCAAATATGCATGGTCCCATAAGGCGTCTTAGATCGGCGACATAGCTCGCCACGTTCTGGCCCTCAGAACGACGTTGCATGTAATAGCGATACCTGGCCACTAAGGTGCTCTCCTTCGGCTTGAGGTGTTCCCGAACCAGCGTACACAACTCTGCATATGTCTTCTCCGTTGGTTTCGTCGGTGCTAGCAGATTTTTGATGAGGCCGTATAACGTGGACCCACAAATGGTGAGGAGAATCGCCCTGCGCTTGATCACGGTCTCTTCCATATCCAGCTCGTTGGCCACGAAGTACTGGTCAAGACGCTCAATGAAGGCTTCCCAATCATCACCTTCAACAAATCTCTCAAGAATACCAACAGCAGCCATAACCGCGTGAAAGTTCGTGATCTGTTATTTGTTGCCAATTGTTATGTTCAGAATAACTCCACAAGACTGTGTACTGTAGGCTCAATCTGTTGTGACCTTGGTCTATTTAATGTAACTGCAGAGTGAGGAAGCAGCATGGTGGATTGCCTTTTATATCTGCTTGCCCAGGGCGTGCAGGTGACCCTTGGGTCTCCCACAGGTGCGCCCCCTGGTGGCAAGTCTTACACACTAGTAAAGTTTACATACATAACAGTTGTGATGAGGAAATGGGTTGTATGATGTGAACAAGGAGGAATGCTTGCTCTTGTGTGTTAGCATGAACATGGCCAACTTGAAAGAAATTGTTAGCATTTCCACATCCACGAAAACTGGACGGGTGTGTTAAGATGGCAGGGTGGGATTCGGGCCATGTTCCAGGTGCATTCCCTCCCCCACATTCTTAACATACTTGAGATCAGACATGGGTCCGACACGGTCAGGGCCTCAGTCAGCCTGCCCCCCAGTGGGATGCAAACTGCGGGCTGACTGAGGCCCTCGCCGTGTCGGACCCACCAGCAAAGACTGGCAGCAGGCAGCATCTAGACCACAGGAGGCCCAAATGAGTTTTATTTTTACTGTTTAAAGGTTCCTTGTGAGTTAGCAGGCTCGTGATTCTACAAGAGTACGTTGGGCCTCCCCTGCCCTAGCTTCAGCCTTGTTTGATCATGTACTTTACCGACCCCCTCCACCCTCGCCCTTCGCGTATCTTGCTAGGGATCGTTTCCGTGGTCCCTGGTAGTGACCTGACCCTCACAAAGTTCTACTCCTGTCTGCCCATGACATAATTCCTGCTACCTTTAGGCACTCGAAAAAGCCCTCGGGGTTAAAATGGTCCAGGCCTCAGACTCCGGGAGGCTTCGGCCCTGCATCCCCTCAGTTCCCACACCAAGTTAAAATTGGGGTTTCAGTCTCAAACTGAGGAAGGAGAAGGCTTCGCAGAGATTTAAAATAAAGATGAATGTATCTGTTGATTCAAAAGTAATCTGCTAGTAGATTACATGCTGTTGTGTGTGGATATCCGTATGTTCTTTAAGAATGCAGGCATGTGCTGAAGCTTTAGATCTCCTTTTCAGTGCAAACCTGCTTCCTCACTACTTAATTCTGACAATTATTTGGCTGGTTTGCAATTACTTTAAAAATATTTGCTCAGTCAGCCTGCCTTCAGGAAGTTTTTAGGGAGTTGTATGTTTATTCATTGAGAAGGTAGATTTCCAAGGTCAACCTTTTGCTGCTGCAGGAACACAGATCTGGCTGGTGGTGCCTGTGTCTTTAATCTTTACATTGGTGGACTAAGTGTACTTACCAACTTTATCTCAATTATCAGCTAAAGCTTTGCACGTTAGGTGAAATAGTTGTCCTTCAGTTTGATGTTATTGGCGGCGGGTTGTAACCCAATACTTGGAGTCTGCTTAAACAAAAGACATCATTAATAACAGTTTTTACCTAGTTCCATTATTAAGTTCCCCAAATATTTTCAGTTGGTGATTTCCTCCCAGATTTGAATAAAAAGCAGATTTCCTCATTGCATTCTTATTAAAACTCAGGTCCTCAGAGATGGGCACATATTACTTCTGTGACATCAACAGACACATGTGCCATGCTGATGTCATGGATGTAATGCATGTACTTCTCTGGACCCAATTTTTCATCACAAAAACAAATGAAGGCTGCGGAATTATAATTTGTTTACAGGAATTATATCTTCTTTTAGGTATTATGGGGAAAAAATTTGGGGTGGGGCAAATTTGGTACCTTAGCGCCTCCAGTTAGCGTCTGGTGGGGCGTTAATGGGGAGCTGAGGCAATAGTGTCATGGCGAGGCATATCTATCGATGCACACCAGATCCACTCCACATCCCCTCCCCCCCCACCGCCATAGCACTGCTGCTACAAGTTAGCGCAGGGGACTTCAGCGCCAGGCAGATTGTGATGTCAGTGAGCATGCAATGCTCACTGGATGCCTGATCTGCAAAATTCATTGTTACCCCATGCATAAGTGCCTCACCCCGACAGCGACAGGGAGAGGAGCCATCAAACAGGCGGATGCTAGTTCCAGGGGCACTACTTAAAGGGATCATGAGTAATGAGTCGCAGCTGTCAGGTTAGTGCTGTTTCACTGCTTCCTTCGCAGTTTGATATTATTCAACAGTTGAAATCTGTCATTTAAAGCTTGTTTAGTGGAGTGGTTTAGTGACATTTTTATTCTCACAACATATCAAAGTGTTACATCAGAATGAGGTTCTGAAGCATCAATGAACCTCCCCCTTTAAGAACTGGAAAGAGCCTGTGGGAATGATGACTTGTGATTAGACTGCACTGAATATTGCTTAGCGCTTTGAGGGGAAGAAATGGCCCCTTTTTATAGCCCCATTAGTGCCTCTGGGGGGGGGGGGGCAGTAATGGTGCGCAATAGCATTTTTGCCCGGTGGGGGGTGGGGGGGTGGGGGTGCTAGCGCCTCCAGGGAAATTGCCCCAGAGGTTTGGGTGGGCGGTGTCCTAGCAGCGCCATGTCTTGCAATTAGCACTCCGAGCCAGTGTGAAATTCTTTTTTTTAAACTGGCAACTTTAACATACTTGCTTCTTGTTACAGCGTTTAAGTAATTTAATTTAAAAAAGCATTTTTTTCATCTCGGGGATTCCTTTGCACTGTGGAAACAGGCCCTGCTGCCTGTTAACACCAGCTGTAAAATTTCCATATGTAGTTAGTGGGCAAATAACCCAACTCTGCGCCAACAGTTAGGTTTTCAGAGGCGGAGCGGATGGCCTATGTTGACAGACCGCAAATTTGGGATTTAGCGCATGCTCCTAAATCCTAAACTCGTGGCGGATTTCAAAGGCGGTATGACGGCGTACTCTGAGAGTACGCCGTCATACCCATCACAAAATCCAGGCCATTACCCAAGTAAACGTTTTAACTTTGGCGAAGGCTACAATTGGTGAGCAAATTATGAAGGGTTTTGATAGAGTAGATAGAGAGAAACTGTTTCCACTGGCATTAGGGTTGATAGTCAGAGGACACAGATTTAAGATAATTGGGAAATGAACTGGGGGAGATGAGGAGCATTGTTTCAAGCAGCGAGTTGTTATGATCTGCAGTGCACTGCCTGAAAGGGCAGTGGAAGCAGATTCAATAGTAACTTTCAAAAGGGAAATGGATATATGTTTGTAAAGTCAAAATTTACAGGGCAATGGGGAAAGAATGGGGGAGTGAGACTAATTGGATAGCTTTTTCCAAAGAGCCGGCACAAGCATGATGGACCAAATGACCTCGTTCTGTGCTGTATGATTCTATGAATACACTTATTTCGCTCATAAGGGGCATGACATACAATTCCTTTTCTTCCCATTTTCATTTGGACTAGCCGATCAATCGGAAGGTTTCTGCAATCAGAAAGGTGGAAGTTGGTGCTGAGCTCCATTAACAATGTCTGCATTTTGATATCATATAGTGGATTTTGCAAAAGAAAAATATTGAATTTATGAGATAAATGGACCCAAATCTTAGATTAGAAGATTAACTGGGAGAAATTGGATATCACGAATAGGAACATAATTGTGAGATCTCCTTTCTTTTGAAAGTGAGACATGATGAAATATTTGAGAAAATTACTATCTTCAAATGCTGAAGAACATAAGAACGTAAGAAATAGGAACAGGAGTAGGCCTTACGGCCCCTCTAACATGCTCCGCCATTCAATACGATCATGGCTGATCTGATCATGGACTCAGCTCTACTTCCCTGCCCACTCCCCATAACCCCTTATCCCCTTATTGTTTAAGAAACGGTCTATTTCTGTCTTAAATTTATTCAATGTCCCAGCTTCCACAGCTCTCTGAGGCAGCGAATTCCACAGATTTACAATCCTCTGAGAGAAGAAGCTTCAATATGAATTACAGCAAGGTTATAAAGAAACTAGAGTCCTCACAATCAAGACATTTGATTGCATTCAGTGAATTAAGACACAATTATAGCATTAAAATATATTAAGTGGTTGAAATTAAAGCAGGGGACTGCTTGAATCCCCATGAGATTTCAGCCCCTATTACTTTAGTAACTGCCAGCTAATTGGCTGTGTAATATGTGACAGAGGAATGTGAGCTGTTGGATCCATCAGCATTACAGTAGCTTCTGCCAGGGTATTGTGAGGTGTCTACAGAAATTAAAGTACATCCATTCAAATGATGCTTACATTCCAATATATTAAGGAGTAAATGCAGTGTTCCTGTGTGCCCAGTAGTGAACTACTTTCAAAGAGAACATGGATTGGAGAATCAGGACTACAATGTTCTGACAGTAATAAAAACAGAAAATGCTGGAAATACTCAGCAGGTCAGGCAGCATCTGTGGAGAGAGAAACAGAGTTAACGTTTCAGGTCAACGACCTTTCCTGCTAAGTATTTCCAGCATTTTCTGTTTTTATTTCAGATTTCCAGCATCCGCAGTATTTTACTGTTCTAGTAATATGCTGACCGTACTCTCTTCAAGTGCGTCTTCCTTGCTGGAAGCATGAGATCACTGAAATCATCCTTATGTGCAATTGTACAATATGGTGTAGTGCTTGCATGTTGTGAGTGAATGAGTAAGTAAGACGTAGTAAAAGCTTTCAGCTTATGTAAGAACTTTGGCTTCACCCCGCCCCCACTTCCTCTAGTCCACGATTTGCAAGAGAGTCTCTTTGAATGGATTCAGTGACCTAAAATTTCTGGAACTTCCTCCCATGGTTTGCTTCCTGCAGCCATGAGAGTTGTCTTTTACTGCAAACAGAGAAATAGTATTGAGATGTTAAAAGTTTCAAGAGCACATACAGTGAAACCAAATGCTCATCCTGTATCTTATTATGTATGTGAGTGAAGGGACGGGTCCATGCAGCAAAGCTGATCTCCAGTCGTCTTGGTTAATCCTTGCCACTGGACCAAGACCTAGCTCTGTCAAGCCTGTGTGGTGGCTGGTGTGCAACGGCCACTGAACGTTGAAAAAATCCACGCACAGGCATCTTTCAGCCTTCAACATGTCGTTCGCATGTAAGACAAAGGTCCTCCACCAACCTAACCCCGTCACACAGCACTGCCCCCGGGGCATCAAAATCCATGGCGTGGCCTTGGACAACGTGGGCCACTTTCCATATCTCGGGAGCCTATTATCAGCAAGGGCAGATATCGATGACGAGATCCAACACCGCCTCCAGTGTGCCAGCTCAGCCTTCGGTGCCTGAGGAAGAGAGTATTCGAGGATCAGGCCCTCAAATCTGGCACCAAGCTTATGGTCTAGAAACGTAGAAACATAGAAAATAGGTGCAGGAGTAGGCAATCCGGCCCTTCGAGCCTGCACCACCATTCAATATGATCATGGCTGATCATGCAACTTTAGTATCCCGTTCGGGGTATGGCTAGCAGAATCGACAAAATCCAACGCACCCCGAAACTGCGACCCATTGGTGAGCATAGTCCCTGAAGCCCCAGAGCCTAACCTAGTTAGATAAGGGGAATTTGGAGGTGGGAGGTGTTGTACTGCTGTGTATTCTCTTGTGTTTTAGTAAAGGATTCCCCATTAGAGTGATAAGTTATCTCTCATTTAAACTGATAAGTTTTCTCTCATTTAAAATGATAAGTTTTCTGTTTTTAATAAAAGGTGTATTCATTCTTCTTGAATAAAATCCATACCTTCTTTGTACAAAACGGTTGTCTGCTGCACTTTATTAATAAATCCAAGCTCGAGAACCAGGGAGTGGGAGCGGCTCGCAACCGCTCTGGGTCAGGGAAGGCAAGCTGACAGACCCAGCACCCCCTACACCTGGAAGGATAGACGCACCAATGTCAGTGTTCTCGATCAGGCCAACATCCCCAGCATCGAAGCACTGACCACACTTGACCAGCTCCATTGGGCGGGCCACATTGTCCGCATGCTCGACACAAGACTCCCAAAGCACGCGCTCCATTCAGAACTCCTACACGGCAAGCGAGCCCCAGGTGGGCAGAGGAAACGTTTCAAGGACACCCTCAAAGCCTCCTTGATAAAGAGCAACATCCCCACCGACACCTGGGAATCCCTGGCCAAAGACCACCCTAAGTGGAGGAAGAGCAGCCGGGAGGGTGCTGAGCACCTCGAGTCTCATCGCCAAGAGCATGCAGAAAACAAGCACAGGCAGCGGAAAGAGCATGCGGCAAACCAGACTCCACCCAAACTTTCCTTCAACGACTGACTGTCCCACCTGTGAAAGAGACTGTACTTCCCATATTGGACTGTACCTGAGAATTCACTTTTAGAGTGGAAGCAAGTCTTCCTTGATTTCGAGAGCCTGCCTATGATGATGATGAGTTCGGGACCTGGAATATCAGGTCCTTCATTGAAACACCTGTGAATTCATCCATTTTTGGCAAGTCATCCTCAATACAAGGGAGCGCCTATGATGATTGTGATCATGCTGCATGGTTGTGTTGAATCATTTTTTCGTATGGCACCCTTTTCAGATTTCAATGTGATGGTAATTCCAGCTGGAATGTGTACTTTGTTGCAGTATGGCTGTGCATGGTTAGCAATCACAGAACTAACTGTCAGGCTGGCTGAGTGCTTTTTATGGGCATCCTTACAGCTCTGTGATCGCTGACACACGGCACTGATCCATGGCTGTACTAAAACATGTTAACAATTTGAGAAGAAACATTTTGTGAGGTACATACTTTGACCATTTATAAACTTCTTCCTCATTTCCTCCTTTGTCCTCTGAATGGTGCAGGTAGCATTTGCTCTATTCACCTTCCTCGGAGGCATGCTTCATGCATCTCCTGAAGAGTGGGTGCTCTATAATTCCAAGTACATAAACCTTCTATTCACTCACTTCCTGCAGCAGAACCTTCTCTGCTGTATTGGTAAAATAAGATGTTTATCCCTCAACCAACATCAGTAAATCAGATCATCTGGTCATTATCACATTGCTGTTTGTGGGATCTTGCTGTGCGCAAATTTGTTGCCGCGTTTCTTTTATTCATTCACGGGATGTAGGTATCGATGACATGGCCAGCATTTATTGTCCATCCCTAATTGTCCTTGAGAAGGTGGTGGTGGTGAGGTGCCTTCTTGAGCCACTGCAGTCTGTGTGGTGAAGGTGTTTCTATGAGGATAAGGGGTAAGCCATTTAGGACCGAGATGAGGAGAAACTTCTTCACCCAGAGAGTGGTGAACCTGTGGAATTCTCTACCACAGAAAGTAGTTGAGGCCAATTCACTAAATATATTCAAAAGGGAGTTAGATGAAGTCCTTACTACTCGGGGGATCAAGGGTTATGGCGAGAAAGCAGGAAGGGGGTACTGAAGTTTCATGTTCAGCCATGAACTCATTGAATGGCGGTGCAGGCTAGAAGGGCTGAATGGCCTGCTCCTGCACCTATTTTCTATGTTTCTATGTTTCTCTAAGGTACTCCCACAGTACTGTTAGGGAGTTCCAGGATTTTGACCCAGTGATGATGAAGGAACAGTGATATACTACCAAGTCAGGTTGGTGTGTAACTTGGAGGGGAACTTGGAGGTGGTCGTGTTCCCATGTGCCTGCTGCACTTGTCCTTCTAGATGGTAGCGGCTTGGGAGGTGCTGTCGAAGAAGTCTAGGTGAGTTGCTGCAGTGCATCTTGTAGATGGTACACACTGCAGTCACGGTGCATTGGTGTGGAGGGAGTGAATGTTTAAGGTGGTGGATGGGTTTTCTACATTACAATAGTGACTAAAGTACTTCATTGGCTGTAAAGCACTTTGGGACGCCCTGAGGTTGTGAAGTCTTTCTTTTCTTGTTTTCATTCTTTTCACGAGAGTACATGTATCAGAATTTCTATCCTTAATTTTTCAATGGTTCCAGTCCACTGGCCTTTCATTCCACGTACACCCCTTTCTTCTTGTATTTAATATACTTATCTCTGACGCAATGCCTTTGCTGATTTTAGTTTAAAATGTTTGTCTGCATTTAGCAACCTTTGCAGGAGTTGTATTTTCATTTAAAAAAAGGGAATTTCCAAAATCAATTGCATGTACTGAGATGTAGCCGGCACCTCTCTTAATGTTTGGATTGGAGAATTAAGTGCACTTAGTAGCTTTACTTTGAATATCAGTTGGTTCACTGCAGCTCCGGCTGTGTTACCTTCCTTTACTTGTAGTAATTCATAGTCAAATATAGCCCCACCCTGGATTGTACTATAAGAGCGTTCTGAAAACCTAGCAGAGCCAGCTGGCGTCGAAGAGAGTGCAGATGTTGCAAGAGAGTGTATGGGCTGAAAGAATCTCAGCATGCAGGTATTTCTTTTCTACTTCTGCCCGGTTCGAGGTGTATCTGCCACGGTGTTGCGCCAACACAGCAGCAGGAAGGTGTTAGGCCAGTGACATGTATGAGGTTAGGCAAGCACTATTTCTGTATGAGTCAGGGGCCAAGCAAGCAATGTGCTGTAGAAGCATTTGGTCTCAGCTGGTGATGCTGGAATAGTATCAAGTATCTGTGAGACAAGTACAAGAGACAGGATGACAGGCAGCTAGATGCTGAACAGCAAGTCAGAAGAATATGTGAGAAAAACACAAGGCAGGCTACCAGAATCATCGTAGCTGCTGGTGAAAACCATGTAAAGTGGTGTACAACTGTGTTTCAAACTCAGTTTTAACTGTAATAATATTGGCTTGGATGCAATTTCCGTTTGCTGTGTGAATAATGGATTAGCTTTGTTACCTGACTGAATCCTGGAGTGAACTGACAGAATAAAGTAAACAAGCTTAAGGGAATATTTTTGATTAGATCAGTATAAATTCATTATCTCTTCCACAACTGAATTTGGAACCCAACTACTAAGTCTTTAAGCTGTGCTTGGTGTAGACCTAAATGTGAACTGCATAGTGCTGTTGTGAGTTGTGAGCTCCTCAGTTAGTCTGTTTCCAGAATCAGTGGTAGGACTATTCAGTGTGTATATCCTTCAGTTTAAGAAAACTCTTGACATTGTACAAGCCTTCAAAGGTCACCCTTTCTTCATGTATTCTCTTCCTTCTTATGTACTATTTCCAACACTAGGTTTCATTGATTTGGTTATACTATATTAAAAATGCATCTCTGATCACATTCATGTTTAAGAAAACAGCAAGGTTTCCAAGGTCAAGCTTGTGGTTCCAGAATGCAGAGGTGACTGGTGATGCTTCTATTGATTACATTGTAAAATTAAGTGCACATGACTTATCATGATTAATTCAGTTTTGCTGTTCCAGCTAGATTGTTATCATTCAGTTCAAAGTATTTAGGAATTAATTATAACTATGTACTTGGATTGCGCTAACAAGGGAATGTTCTGACTTGTCACAGAATCTGCTATTTTTTCTAAAGGTGCATGAAATCAGAAACTTTACCATTCTTTGTGTCTCCAAAGTCAGGAAGAGGAAAAGAATCACTCAAGGTTTCCAATCCTGATCACATTGCAGTGACATTTCCTGGAAAGGGTGATTATATGAATGATGGGTGAGAATAAGGTTATACTCAGCTGTCAATAAATAGAAGGGACTGAAAGCCGATAAATCCCCTGGACCTGATGGCCTATGTCCTAAGGTTTTGAAAGAGATGTCCAGAGAGATAGTAGATGCATTGGTTGTCATCTTCCAAACTTCCATAGCTTCTAGAATGGTTCCCGCAGATTGGAAGGTAGCTAATGTAACGCCACTATTTAAGAAAGGAGAGAGAGAGAAAATGGGGAACTACAGGTCAGTTAGCCCGATATCAGTAGTAAGGAAAATGGTAACTGGGCACTTCGAAAATAATAATAGGATTGGGCAGAGTCAACACAGATTTATGTAAGGAAAATAATGTTTGACAAATCTGTTTTTTGAGGCTGTATCGAGCAGAATAGATAAGGGGGGGACCTTAAGAAGGCATTTGATAAGGTACCACACAAGAAGTTATTGAACAAAATTAGGGCTCATGGGATTGGGGGTAATATAATAGCAAGGATTGAGGATTGGTTAATGGACAGAAAACAGAGAGTAGGAATAAACAGGTCATTTTCGGGTTGGCAGGCTGTAACTAGTGGGGTGGGGCAAGGTTCGGTGCTGGGCCCCAGCTAGTCACAATCTCAGGGCTCTACTTGGAGCTCCAACAGGGTAAGTGAGCCCCAGGTGGGCAGAGGAAACATTTCAAGGACATCCTCAAAGCCTCCTTGATAAAGAGCATCATCCCCACTGGCACCTGGGAATCCCTGACCCAAGACCACCCAAAGTGGAGGAAGAGCATCCGGGAGGGTGCTGAGCACCTTGAGTCTCATCACCGAGAGCATGCGGAAATCCAGCGCAGACAGTGGAAGGAGCGTGCAGAAAACCAGGCTCCCCACCCACCCTTTTCTTCAACCACTGTCTGCCCCAGCTGTAGCAGAGACTGTAATTCCCACATTGGACTGTACAGCCACCTGAGAACTCACTTTTAGAGTGGAAGCAAATCTTCCTCGATTCCGAGGGACTGCCTATGATGATGAATCACAATCTAGATCAATGATTTGGATGAGGGGACCAAAAGTAACATATCCAAGTTTGCTGATGATACAAAGCTAGGTGGGAATGTAAGTTGTGAGGAGGATGCAAAGAGACTTCAAGGGGATATAGACAGATTAAGTGAGTGGGCAAGAACATGGCAAATGGATTATAATGTGGAGAAATGTGAAGTTATCCGCTTTGGTAAGAAAAATAGAAAAGCAGAGTATTTTTTAAATGGTGAGAGATTGAAAAATGTTGGTGTTCAGAGGGACCTGGGTGTCCTTATACACAAATCACTGAATTAACATACAGGTACATCAAACAATTAAGAAAGCCAATTGTATGTTGGCCTTTATTACAAGAGGATTTGAGTATAAGAGTAAAAACGTCCTACTGCAATTATATAGAGCCCTGGTGAGACCACACCTGGATTATTGTGTACAGTTTTGGTCTCCTATATCTGGCATCTAGATCAGTGTGGGAGTTAACCCAATGTCTTCGGATGGTGTCGCCAAAAGGCTGCATGTAAATGAGGAAAAGGAGGTGTCAAGGATAGATGTTTGAAGGATTCCATTAAAAAAGCTATCCATTCACTTGCATTTATATAGCGTCTTTCACATTCTCAGTTTGTCCCAAAGTGGTTTACAGCAAATTAAGTACTTTTGAAGTGTAGTCACTGTTATAATTTAGGAAACCTTGTAGCCAATTGGCACACAGCAAGGTCCCACAAACAGCAATCTGATAATTACAGCAATCTCTTTTTAGTGATGTTGGTTGAAGGATAAATGTTGGCCAGGACACCGAGAGATCTCCCTGCCCTTCTGCGAATAGTGCCATGGGATCTTTTACGGTCACCTGAGTGGGCAGACGGGGCCTTGTCTCATCTGGAAATCAGCACTTCTAACAGTGCAGCACTCCCTCAGTATTGCACTGGCGTGTCAACCTAAATATTATACTCAAGTCCCTGGAGCGTGAACTTTTTGACTCAGAACAAGTGTGCTACTATTGAACCACAGTTAACCCCTCAAAGAGAAGCCAGGGCTGGAGAGGCTATGAGTGGAATCAAGCAAGGAGAGTCCCACTGAGTGGAATAACAAAGGAGAAGTGCTGGAAGAGGATTATGTGGTTAACCATGTCAAAAGGTACAATCCGGTCAAGAAGAACAAGAAGGAGGAATAGTGTACCAGAGGATGTCATTTGTTAGGGCCATTTCAGTGCTGTGTCAGGGACAGAAATCAAATGTTAAACTGAGACTCCATCTGTCCTCTCAGGTGGATGAAAAAGATGCTAGAACACTATTTGAAGAAGAGTAGGCATGTTCTTCTAGGATCATAGGAACATGAGTAGGCCATTTAGCTCCTTGAGCCTGTTCTGCCATTCAATGAGATCATGGATGGAACAGGCTCAAGGGGCTAAATGGCCTCCTCCTGTTCCTATGCAACATATCCCTTAATACCTTTAGTTAACAGAAATCTATCAATCTCAGATTTTAAATTGTGGAAGAGAGTTCCAAACTTCTATCACCCTTTGCTGTAGAAGTGTTTCCTAACTTCACTCCTGAAAGGCCTGGCTCTCACTTTTTTCTATGTCCCCCAGTCCTAGACTTCCCAACTAGTGGAAATAGATTCTATCTACCCAATCAGTTCTCCTTAATATTTTGTAAACTTCGATCAAATTATTCTTTAATCTTTTAAATTCCAGGGAATACAACCCATTGTTTGTGGGATTGAGGCCTGGCGCAGCATGAAGGCGCCGTGACTACCGAACACAGACCTACATTATTCGCTGCCTAGTTACATACCAGCTGAATGCTCAAGGAATTAAACCCCTTCTGTTATAATATACAGCTGCTTTGTGATGGGGGGGGGCGGGGGGCGGAGAGAATGCACGGTAATGTGTGTGCATTCAATGACATTTTGCTCCTGGGGAAATCCAGCAAGGCGGGCAAATCAGAGAGCTCTCTGCTCCTGATCAGCAGCCTCTATGGGGAAGGTGATTTATTGCCGTCCCCTTACAATGGGGGTATTCCTCACCTGATTGATTTTGCTGATGTCACCTATTGGATTTTGGAATGAGCTTGTGGCATGGAAGTTGAGAGCCATGGTTACCTTCACAACTACAGGCAGCGCTGTGCTTGCCCTAGTGTTTGGCTCCAATTCTTGTGGCAACGGGTGACATAGATCAGTGACTGGCTGCTGAAGCAAGCCTCTTCACACACTGCTCCGCTGACACGTTGAGTTACAACATCCTGTTCCAGAAGACCCACACGCTGCAGCGGCCCTTTGGTCCTTGCCTCCTTCTCCGTCTCCTTTGACCCATCACAGGTCTTTGCTGCTGTGCCTGCTGCTGTTATTTTTGCCACCACTGTGGCAGCCTCAATGGTAATCCGAGCAACATTCCCATCTTTCTGGGCATCCTGTAGCCAATGAAGTCAAATCGTGCAGCTGAAGCCAAAAATCAATGGCTTCAACTGCTCTGCACTCTGAACAACTGCCAAAACTCAGTCAAAACAGCTCAAACAAATGGCTCCAAAAATCCCCTGTAGCCAAAAATGACTTGCCTTAAATCGAAGTGGAGTTCACTTTGAGGAGTGTTGCTTCAGCCAGCATTGTGTTTGTTGGAGGCATGTTTTTATGGGCGGGTGTAAGAAAGTGCGAACGAAAGGCACCTATTTTGTAAAGCGGTCCTAATTCAAGCCAGGACCTTATTAGCATTTTAATGAGGCTAGCGTTCATTTCAGGCAGCCTAATGTCCGCCTTTCCAATATGGCGGCAGATGTAGTGTATTTGGATTTTCAGAAGGCATTCGATAAGGTGTCACATAAAAAAAAGAGGTTACTGCACAAGATAAAAGTTCATGGGGTTGGGGGTAATATATTAGCATGGATAGAGAATTGGTTAACTAATAGTAAACAGAGTCGGGATAAATGGGTCATTTTCCGGTTGGCAAACAATGACTAGTGGGGTGCCGCAATGATCGGTGCTGTGTCCTCAACTATTTACAATCTATATTAATGACTTGGAGGAAGGGAGCGAGTGTAATGTAGCCAAGTTTGCTGATGATACAAAGATGGGTGGAAAAGCATATTGTGAGGAGGACACAAAAATTCTGCAAAGGGATATAGGGTCCAAGTTTCCAATGCTGCTGAAAACGACGCACCTCCATGATTTAAGTAACCTGTCTGAGAAAAAAAGTGCGCTGAAATCTTACCGGGGAATTCTCTGGTCGTCCTGGGGCGTGGCATGGCGCAGCGGAGTCTCCCTGGGGCGGAGCAAGTCGGTCGCAGCCAGCGGGGGGGGGCGCGGCGAGGGATCAGCGTTCTTCTGAGTGCCGGCAGCATTGCGCAAGCGCGTTGGAACACGCTCACATGCACAATGGCTCAGCAGGGCGTTTTTCCCAGGGCGTGGGAAGGGACGACAGAAGGTGGTTTGGGGGGCACTCGAAATGATCGAAGGGCCGGAGGAGAGAGCAGGGGTGCCTCCGTCCAGCCTCCCACCTCCACACCCTCTCTCGCCCCCCTCTCCTCCCTCCCCCCTCTCCCCCCCACTCTTGCCCACCCCTCTCCCCACCCCCCTCTCCCCCCTCCCTCCCCCTTCTCTCCCCCCCACTCGCTCTGTCTCTCTCTCCCCCCCACCCCACCCCCTCTCTCTCTCTCTCTACCCCCCCACCCCCTCTCTCTCTCTCTCTCTCTCTCTCCCCCCACTCCCACCCCCTCTCTCTCTCTCCCCACCCCTTCTCTCTCCCCCCACCCCCACACCCCCTCTCTCTCCCCCCCCACCCCCCTCTCTCTCTCCCCCCCACCCCCTCTCTCTCTCTCTCCTCCCGTAATGTCCTTACTTAATGGCACAAAACCCACAAGAGGCACATTCTATGGACAAGTTCACTCCATGACCTGAACCTTTATTCACAGGACCAAGAAGTCATGACCCTGCGTGGGACCTCCCTTTATATACCTGGATGACCAGGTCAGGAGTATCTCCCACAAGTTCACCCCTTGTTATCAAGGTGTGCATTGCTTAAGTACATACAGTATTGCAGTGGTGTTACATAGAGGTTACATACATGACATCACCTCCCCCCCAAAATCTTATTGGGATCATAGGTTAAGTATTTCAGGTGGTCTACGCTCCCTCGTTGAGCGCCGCAGTTGAGGCTCTGATTGTTGCGCCTTGGCGTGAGTGTCTGTCACCTGTGTTGATTCCGACCTGTCCAGGCTGACCACAGGGACTGTGCATGCTGCTGAATGTTCTTGTTGCTCGTTCACTGGTGGTGGTGTGAGCACCATCTCATGATCTTCCTCAGGTTCCTCAGTGTCCACGCTGAACCTTTTTTTTACTTGGTCCAGATGCTTGCGGCATATCTGCTCATTATTAAGTTTAACCACGATGACCCTGTTCCCCTCTTTGTCTATTACAGTATCCTCAAGCCATTTGGGCTCCATGGCATGATTGAGGACAAATACGGGGTCATTTATTTCTATACATCTCTCCCTTGAATTTCGGTCACGGTACTCGTTTTGGGACTGGCGCTTGCCCTCAACTATGTCGGACAGGACTGGGTGAATGAGGGACAACCGAGTTTTGAATGTTCGTTTCATAAGTAGCTCAGCGGGCGGGACCCCCGTGAGCGAGTGTGATCGGGACCTATAGGCCAGCAGAAGGCGCGATAGGCGGCATTGAAGGGAGGGTCCTTGAATCCTGAGCATGCCTTGTTTTATGATTTGGACCGCACGTTCCGCCATGGTTGATGCCATTGCCCGACATGAACTCCCGGAATTCATAGCTCGTGAAACATGGGCCATTATTGCTAACAAGGATGTCCGGCAAGCCGTGGGTTGCAAAGACCGCACGTAAACTCTCCACAGTGGTGGATTCAAAATGATGCACTCGATCCATTTCGAGTACGCATCTACCACAATGAGAAACATTTTTCCCATGAACTATATTTAACTGGGATTTAACTGTAGTCTACATGTATGAAACTGGGATTTAAACCACGCAAGCATGGCCATGAGCAGAACAGACGAGAGGTATTGTGTTAAGGAATGGTTGGGACAGAGATTCAACATTGTTAAAGCAGCACACAGTTCTCCAGGCAGACAGTCGGGCATGCCCCAACATGTAGTCGAACCCAGAGGGGGAGTTCGACAGAGACAATGGCAAGCTGAACGGCGATTCACGCCATTGCAAGGGACAATGCGGCCAGTAATGGGGCCATCAACACCTGTTAATGGCGCATTCAAGGGCAATAACAGGGGCAGTCAGGGACGATCGACTGGCAAGGGACCTTTTGTTTCAAACCGCAGCTCATGTTGGAGGCATGGAGGCACACACTCAGCTGGAGTTTGCAGAGGTGAGCAAAATACCTGCAGAAATTGCAGAAATGGACACTGGGGGAAATCGCTGGAAGCTGAAGTTCAGCGAGTTCATGTGGAGCACGTATACAGTTCATACACCAGGATGCCACCGATAATGATGAAAGTGCTCCTCAATGGCATCCCAGTATCAATGGAGTTAGACACGGGTGCCAGCCAGTCACTGATGGGTTGTGGGCATCCAAGGCCAGGAGGCCAAAATTATCGCCGATTGACGCACAGCTACGGACTTACACAAAGCAAATCATTCACACATGAATACGTGACCATGGCCTGGTGGGCCAGGGCCACGGGCTGGGCGGGGCCTCCCTGGGGGCATTACCCAGCTGGGCACACGTCATGCACCTGCGAACACAGTGTTCCAGGTCTGAATCAATTCCCGGCCACCAAACATGTGACCGGGCAATGGCCTTCATCAGCACGATGCCCGGATGCTCGCTGTAGAGTTCCCTGATGAATGCCTCCCTGCCCCTCTGGGGCATGACTACCCGGCTTCCCCATAGTAGGCAGTCAGCTTAGATGGAGAGCTCATCCAGCCGCCTGTGAAACGGTCTGACCTCCTCAGGGCATGCTCCGTGTGCGGGCGCTCAATCCCCAGTCAGGACACATTTCTTAATCAGAGATAGAAGAGGATCTCTCTTTGTCCAGATTTTGATCTGGTGGGCTGTGATGTGGCAGCCTGCACTTTCAAAGGCATCAACGGCCATGACCATCTCAGCGCTTTGTTCCGCTGCCCCCTCGGTGATGGCCAGTGGAAGCCTGCTGAGCGCGTCAGCGCAATTTTCGGTGCCAGGCTGGTGCCGGATAGAGTAGTCATAAGCAGCCAGCGTGAGAGCCCATCGCTGTATGTGAGCTGACGCGTTGGCATTGACAGCCTTGCTGTCTGACAACAGGGATGTTAACGGCTTGTGGTCCGTTTCTAATTCGAACCTCCTGCCAAAAAGGTACTGATGCATTTTTTTTTACACCATAGATACATGCGAGTGCCTCCTTCTCAACCATTCCATATCACCATTCTGCTTGAGAAAGCAACCTGGAAGCATAAGCCACAGGTTGTAGTTGACCCTCAGCATTACTCTGCTGCAACACGCACCCAACCCCATAGGACGATGCACCACATGTCAGAACCAATTTCTTACAGGGGTCGTACAGGGTCAATAACTTGTTTGAACAAAGTAGGTTCCTTGCCCGATTGAAAGCCCGTTCTTGACAGTCTCCCCAAAATTAATCACAACCCTTACGCAGGAGCACGTGAAGCAGCTCCAACAACGTGCTTAAGTTCAGCAGAAAGTTCCCAAAATAGTTCAAGAGTCCCAGAAATGAATGCAACTCAGATGTGTTGCCGGGCCTGGACGCTCATCGAATCGCCTCTGTTTTGGTTCGGTGGGCTGAATCCCATCTGCAACAACCCTCCTGCCCAGGAACTCAACCTCAGGAGTCAAAAACACACATTTAGACTTCTTGAGTCGCAGGCCTACCCGGCCCAGTCGGCGTAGCACCTCCTCCAGGTTGTGGAGGTGTTCCTCGGTGTCACGACCCATGATGAGGATGTTGTCCTGAAATACGATTGTTCCAGGAATGGATTTGAGCAGGCTTTCCATGTTTCTTTGAAAAATCGCGGCCGCTGATTGAATGCCAAATGGACACCTGTTGTAAACAAACAGTCCCTTGTGTGTGGTGATGGTGGTCAGTGGTTTAGATTCATCGGCCAGTTCTTGAGTCATGTAGGATGAAGTGAGATCCAACTTGGTAAACAGCTTGCCGCCTGCCAGCGTGGCGAAAAGATCCTCCGCTCTCGGGAGCGGATATTGATCTTGTAGGGACACCTGATTGATAGTGGCCTTGTAGTCGCCACAGATCCTGACAGAACTATCCGCTTTTAGGACGGGAACGATGGGGCTCGCCCAGTCACTGAATTCAACAGGGAAGATGATGCCCTCTCTCAGCAAACGGTCCAATTCGCTCTCAATTTTTGTCCCGCATCACATACGGCACCGCTCTGGCTTTGTGGTGCACTGGTCTGGCGTCCGGGGTGATGCATATCACTACTTTGGTACCTTTGAACGTCCCGACGCCAGGTTGGAATAGCGACTCAAATTGTTGTTGGACTTGTGAGCACGAACTTCGCTCCACAGATGACATTGCGTGCACATCCTCCCATTTCCAGTTCATCTCAGTTAACCAGCTCCTCCCCAACAGTGCGGGATCATTGCCCGGGACAATCCAGAGCGGCAGCCGGTTCACTGATCCATTGTGTAGACCGCCAACATTGCACTGCCTAGCACTGGAATTATTTCTTTGGAATACGTCCGTAGTTGTGTCTTATTGCCTTCTAGTTTGGGTCGACTGGCTTTGAGTGGCCATAGCTTTTCGGATTGTTGAACGCTCATGAGTGACTGGCTGGCCCCCATGTCTAGCTCCATGCATACAGGGATGCCATGTAATAAAACCTAAATCACCATTGGTGACGTTTTGGTATATGAGCTGTGAATGTTTGCCACATGAACCCGCTGAATTTCAGCATCCATTGATTTGCCCCAAGAGTCATCCTGCCTCACAGACCCCTCTTCTGGTCCATCCGCCTCCTAAGTTAGCCTGGTTACAGGCTTCCTGCACATTCGAGCTAAATGGCCACTGAGGTTAAAATTTCTGCAGACAAATTGTTGAAACCTGCAAGTCTTGGCAGAGTGTTTGCCCCCACACCTCCAGCATGAGCTGAGATTCCCATTGTTGTGAACAAGGGAGCTATGACCTGGCATTCCTCGCTGATTGTCCCTTTGACTGCTCTTGAGTACCCTGTTAGTGGGTGTCAATAGCCCCATCCCAGACCGCATTGTCCACTGTGATGGTGTAAATGTCCGTTCAGCCTGCCATTGTCTCTGTTGAAAACCTACGCTGGGGTCTATTGCTGCCTGGGGTAGGTCGAACTGCCCTTGCCTGCCTGCAGGGCTCTGAGTCACGTTTATGATATTGACTCCCTGATCCTCCACCGCGTTGGAGGCAGAATTGCGCGCGTATATTATTTTGGTTTCCTCCTTCCCCACCATGAAAGCCTGAGCCATCAACGCCGCCGCTTCCAAGGTCAAGTCCTTGGTCTCAATTAACTTTCGGAAAATCCCCGCATGACCGATGCCCTCAATAAAGAAGTCCCTTAACATTTCCCCCCCTGCAGGTGTCTGTGAACTTACAGAGGCTGGCCAAACGCCGGAGGTCTGCAACGAAGTCTGGTATGCTCTGTCCTTCACGACGTCGGTGGGTATAGAATCTGTGTCGGGCCATGTGTACGCTGCTCGCCAGTTTGAAGTGCTCACCGATTAGTTTGCTGAGCTCTTCAAAGGTTCTGTCCGCTGGCTTTTCGGGTGCTAGTAGGTCCTTCATGAGCGCGTAAGTCTTAGGTCCGCAGCTGGTCAGCAGATGGGCCCTTCGCTTGTCGGCCGCTGCATCTCCCAGCCATTCTTTCGTGACAAAGCTTTGCTGGAGCCTCTCAATGAAATCGTCCCAGTCCTCACCATCACAGTACCGTTCCTCTGTGCTACCAGTGGCCATTCTCATGGGTCGTTGATTCCCGTTTCTCATCGCCAATGTAATGTCGTTACTTAATGGCACAAAACTCACACGTGGCACATTCTATGGACAAGGTCACTCCATGACCTGAACTTTTATTCACAGGACCAAAGAGTCATGACGCTGCGTGGGACCTGCCTTTATATACCTGGATGACCACAAGTTCATCCCCTGTGGTTGAGGTGTGCATTGTTTAAGTATATACAGTATTGCAGTGGTGTTGCATAGAGGTTACATACATGACACACCCCCACACCCACCCCCCCTCTCTCTCTCTCTCCCCCCCATCCCCACCCCCCCTCTCACTCCCCCCCACACCCACCCCCTCTCTCTCTCTCCCCCCCCGAACCCCCACCCTCTCTCTCTCCCTCTCCCTCCACCCACTCCCCCCTCCTCTCCCCCCCCACACCCACCCCTTCCCCCCTCCCTCTCCTCTCCCCCCTCCTCTCCCCCCTCTCACCCCTCCCCCGTCTCCTCTCCCCCTCCCCTCTCTCCCCCCCTCTCTCCCTCCCCCCGCTTCCTCTCTCCCTCCCCCTCATCCCTCCTCTCCCCCCTCCCCCCTCCTCTCCTCTCCTCTCCTCTCCCCCCTCCCCCGTCCTCTCCACCTCCCCCTGTCTCTCCCTCCCCCCTCTCCACCCCTCTCCCTTCCCCCCCTGCCCCTCTCCCTCCCACGCCCTCCCCCTCCATCCTCCCTACCCCGTCCCCCTCCCTCCCCCTCCTTCTCTCCCCCCTCCCCCCTCCCCACTCTCTCCCTTCTCTCTCTCACCTCCCCTCCTCTCCCCCCCCGCTCCTTGTCAGCGACAATGGGCTGTGCTTCACCAGCGCTGAATTCAAGGAATTCCTGATCCACAATGGGATCAAGCACGTCACATCTGCCCTATTCAAGTCTGCATCTAACGGCCAGGCAGAACGGGCAGTCCAAACCATCAAGCAAAACTTGAAACACATGTTGGAAGGCTCCCTGCAGACCCGCCTGTAACGAGTCCTGCTCAGCTACCGCACCAGACCCCACTCGCTCCCTGCGGTTCCCCCAGCCGAGCTGCTCATGAAAAGGGCACTCAAAACAAGGCTCTCTCTTGTCCACCCTGATCTCCATGATCATGTCGAGGACAGGCGGCATCAATAAAGCAAATTTGTCATGCGATATTGAAGTCAATGACCTTGTATTTGTACTCAGCTATGGACATGGTCCCAAATGGCTTGCTGGCACTGTCATAGCCAAAGAAGGGAGTAGGGTGTTTCAGGTCAAACTCACAAATGGACTCACTTGCAGAAAGCATTTGGACCAAACTAAACTGCGATTCACAGACAGCCGCGAGCAACCCAAAGAGGACACCACCAACTTCGACCCTCCGATACACACACAAGTGGAAACCGACATCACGGTTGACCACGAAGCTGAACTCACCATCCCCAGCAGCCCAGCAAGGCCAGCTGCAAAGCAGCCCAGCAAAGAACCAACCAACTCACCTACACCTGCATTTGTACCGAGACAATCGACTAGGGAACGAAAGGCCCCAGATCATCTCACCCTGTAAATAAGTGTACTATTGTCTTTGGGAGGGAGTGATGTTATGTATGTAACCCTATGTAACCAGTATCATATCGCCACCATGGGAGCGTACCTTTTGGAGTCTCAAGGGATCCCAGCATTCCTTGGGAGCACTGTATATAAGCAGGCCTCCCATGCTGTGCCAGCACTCTGGAGTCAGAATAAAGAGACTAGGTCACACTTACTCAAGTCTACAGTACTCAGTCACATTGCTTTATTTGAGACATAACAACTGCCGATGAGTAATAGATATTGAACCATCACGTGAAAATGCAGAGAACTATCGGTACCCTGGAGAAATTCTTAGAAGGTGACGATTGGGAATCCTTCGTGGAGCGACTCGACCAATACTTCGTGGCCAACGAGCTGAAAGGAAATGAGAACACTGCCAAACGAAGGGCAATCCTCCTCACCGTCTGCGGGGCAACAACCTATGGCCTCATGAAGAATCTTCTTGCTCCGGAGAAACCAACAACCAAATCGTATGAAGAACTGTATACGCTGGTCCGGGAGCACCTAAATCCGAAGGAGAGCATTCTGATGGCAAGGTATTGATTTTATACATGTCAACGGTCTGAAGGCCAAGAAGTGGCGAGCTACGTCGCCGAACTAAGGCGCCTTGCAGGACATTGCTAATTCGGTGGATTCCTGAAGCAAATGCTAAGAGACTTTTTTGTGCTTGGCATTGGTCTCATGGTTATCCTTCTCAAACTATTAACTGTTGAAACATCGAACCTGAGCAAAGCCATAGTGATAGCCCAGACATTTATGTTTACCAGCGATAACACCAAACAAATTTTGCAGCATAAAGATGCATCAGCAAGTACTGTACACAAAGTAACGTCGTTTTCAGGCAGGAATGCACATGGCAGAACGTACACGCCTGCAGCTGCATGACCTCAGATGAGTCAGAGTCCACCATCAAGTGTGAATGCAAGGCAATTAACACTTTGTTGGAGCTGCGAAGGTGATCATCGAGCCCATCAATGCCGCTTCAAATGCTATGCGTACAAAGGCTGTGGAACAATGGGACACCTCCAGCGAATGTGCAGACGAGCTGCCAACCCTGCATGGGATTGAAGGCCGATAAATCCCCAGGGCCTGATGGACTGCATCCCAGAGTACTTAAGGAGGTGGCCTTGGAAATAGTGGATGCGTTGACAGTCATTTTCCAACATTCCATTGACTCTGGATCAGTTCCTATGGAGTGGAGGGTAGCCAATGTAACCCCACTTTTTAAAAAAGGAGGGAGAGAGAAAACAGGGAATTATAGACCGGTCAGCCTGACATCGGTAGTGGGTAAAATGATGGAATCAATTATTAAGGATGTCATAGCAGTGCATTTGGAAAGAGGTGATATGATAGGTCCAAGTCAGCATGGATTTGTGAAAGGGAAATCATGCTTGACAAATCTTCTGGAATTTTTTGAGGATGTTTCCAGTAGAGTGGATAAGGGAGAACCAGTTGATGTGGTATATTTGGACTTTCAGAAGGCGTTCGACAAGGTCCCACACAAGAGATTGATGTGCAAAGTTAGAGCACATGGGATTGGGGGTAGTGTACTGACATGGATTGAGAACTGGTTGTCAGACAGGAAGCAAAGAGTAGGAGTAAATGGGTACTTTTCAGAATGGCAGGCAGTGACTAGTGGGGTACCGCAAGGTTCTGTGCTGGGGCCCCAGCTGTTTACACTGTACATTTGTCATGCGATATTGAAGTCAATGACCCTGTATAAGTAATCAACTATGGACATGATTCCAAATGGCTTTCTGGCACTGTCATAGCCAAAGAAGGGAGTAGGGTGTTTCAGGTCAAACTTGCAAATGGACTAACTTGCAGAAAGCATTTGGACCAAACCAAACTGCGATTCACACACAGGCACGAGCAACCTGAAGAGGACACCACCAACTTCGACCCTCCAATACACACACAAGTGGCAACCTACATCACGGTTGACCACAAAACTGAACTCATCACTCACAGCAACCCAGCAAGGCCAGCTCCCCAGCAGCCCAGCAAAGGCCCAATCAACTCACCTGCACCTATGTTTGTAGCGAGATGATCGACTAGGGAGCGGAAAGCCCCTGATCGCCTCATCCTATAAATAAGTGTACTATTAACTTTGGGGAGGAGTGATGTTATATATGCAACACCTTGTAACCAGCGTTCTACCGCCACCAGTGGGCGCATCTGTTGGAGTCCCAGGGATCCCCGCATCCCTTTGGAGCACTGTATATAAGCAGGTCTCCCATGCTGTGCCAGCACTGGAGCCAGAATAAAGAGACTAAGGTCACACTTACCCAAGTCTACAGTACTCAGTCACATTGCTTTATTTGAGAAATAAGCTACAATGTTTACAATATATATTAGTTGCAGCTCTTTACAATATACATTAATGATTTAGACGAAGGAATGGAATGCAACATCTCCAAGTTTGCAGATGACACTAAGCTGGGTGGCAGTGTGAGCTGTGAGGATGCTAAGAGGCTGCAGCGTGACTTGGACAGGTTAGGTGAGTGGGCAAATGCATGGCAGATGCAGTATAATGTAGATAAATGTGAGGTTATCCACTTTGGTGGCAAAAACAGGAAGACAGAATATTATCTGAATGGTGACAGATTAGAAAAAGGGAAGGTGCAACGAGACCTGGGTGTCATGGTACATCAGTCATTGAAAGTTGGCATGCAAGTACAGCAGGTGGTGAAGAAGGCAAATGGCATGTTGACCTTCATAGCAAGAGGATTTGAGTGTAGGAGCAGGGAGGTCTTACTGCAGTTGTACAGGGCCTCAGTGAGGCCACACCTTGAATATTGTGTACAGTTTTGGTCTCCTAATCTGAGGAAGGACATTCTTGCTATTGAGGGAGTACAGCGAAGGTTCACCAGACTGATTCCCGGGATGGCAGGACTGACATATGAAGAAAGACTGGATCGACTAGGCTTATATTCACTGGAATTTAGAAGAATGAGAGGGAATCTCATAGAAACGTATAAAATTCTGATGGGATTGGACAGGTTAGATGCAGGAAGAATGTTCCTATTGTTTGGGAAGTCCAGAACCAGGGGTCACAGTCTAAGGATAACGGCTAAGCCATTTAGGACCGAGATGAGGAGAAACTTCTTCACTCAGAGACTTGTGAACCTGTGGAATTCTCTACCACAGAACGTTGTTGACGCCAGTTCATTAGATATGTTCAAAAGGGAGATAGATGTGGCCCTTATAGCTAAAGGGATCAAGGGGTAGGGAGAGAAAGCAGGAATGGGATACTGAAGTTGCATGATCAGCATGATCATATTGAATGGTGGTGCAGGCTCAAAGAGCCGTATGGCCTACTCCTGCACCTATTTTCTATGTTTCTATGTTTACATACATAACATCACTCCCCCCCCCCCCCCCGCCATAGTCTTTGATACAAATTATTTACAAGTTGAGATGATGTGGGGCCCTATGCTCCCAGGTTGATCGTCTGAGTTCAAACTCTGGCATGGGTGAGTTGGTCGGACCATTGCTGCACTGTGGCGCGGCTGGTCTGACAGGACTCTTGGGAATGGTGGGTTCATCCTCTTGATTAACAGCAAGGTCGATTTCTGGTTGGGTGGATCGATGATGGTGATGTCCTGTTCAGGTTGTTCCTGGTTGCCGGTGAACCGCAGTTTGGTAATTGACGCCTATGATAAAAGAGAGGGACAATGCAGACACTACTGTCGAGGAGAAGAAATGTGAAATATTAGAAGAAATAAACATATTGAGAGAGGAGGTATTAAGGGGTTTTGCAGCTTTGAAAGTGGATAAATCCCCAAGCCAGGATGAAATGTATCCCAGGCTGTTAAGTGAAGCAAAAGAGGAAATGGCAGAGGCTTTGACTATCATTTTCCAATTCTCTCTGGCTACAGGTGTGATGCCAGAGGACTGGAAGACTGCTAATGTGGTACCTTTGTTTAAGAAGGGAGAAAGGGATAGACCGAGTAATTACAGGCCAGTCAGCCTAACCTCAGTGGTGGGAAAATTATTGGAAAAAATCCTGAAGGACAGGATAAATCTTCATTTAGAAAGACATAGATTAATCAAAGACAGTCAGCAAGGGAACAAACTAACTTGATTGAATTTTTTGAGGAGGTAACCAGGAAGGTCGATGAAGGCAAAACATATGATGTAGTGTATATGGATTTTAGTAAAGCTTTTGATAAGGTCCCACATGGCAGACTGGTCACAAAAGTAAAAACCCATGGAATCCAGGGTAAATTGGCAAATTCGATCCAAAATTGGCTCAGAGACAGGAAGCAATGGTTGATGGGTGTTTTTGCGACTGGAAGGATGTTTCCAGTGAGGTTCCACAGGGCTCAGTACTAGGTCCCTTGCTTTTTGTAATATACATCAATGATCTAGACTTGGATATAGGGGGTATGATTAAGAAGTTTGCAGATGATACTAAAATTGGCTGTGTGGTTGATTATGAAGAAGAAAGCTGCGGAATTCAGGAAAATATCAGTCAACTGGTCAGGTGGGCAGAACAGTGGCAAATAGAATTTAATCCAGAGAAGTGTGAGGTAATGCATTTTAGGGGGGCTAAAAAGGAAAGGTAATACACATTAAATGGTAGGATACTGAGAAGTGTAGAGGAACAAAGGGAACTTGGAGTGCATGTCCACAGATCCCTGAAAGTAGCAGGCCAGGTAGATAAGGTAGTTAAGAAGGAATACGGAATGCTTGCCTTTATTAGCCGAGGCATAGAATACAAGAGCAGGGGGCTTATGCTTGAACTGTATAACACACTGGTTATGCCACAGCTGGAGTACTGTGTGCAGTTCTGGCCACCGCGTGATTGCACTGGAAAGGATACAGAGGAGATTTATGAGGATGTTGCCGGGAGTGGAGAATCTAAGCTATGAGGACAGATTGGATAGGCTGGGTTTGTTTTCCTTAGAACAGAGGAGGCTGATGGGAGACCCCTCATTGATGTGTACAAAATTATGAGGGGCCTATTATAGTGAATAGAAAGGGCCTATTTCCCATAGCAGAGTGGACAATAACCAGGGGGCATAAATATAAAGTAATTGGTGGAAGATTGAGAGGGGATTTGAGGGTAAATTTCTTCATACAGCGGGTCTGGAATTCACTGCTGAAAGGTTGTAGAGGCAGAAACCCTTACCACTTTTAAACACACTTGGATGTGCACTTGAAGAGCCGTAACCTGCAGGGTTACAGACCTAGAACTGGAAAGTGGGATTAGGTTGGATAGCCTCTTGTTGGCCAGCATGGACACGATGGGCCGAAATGGCCTCCTTCTGTGCTTTAAACTTCTAAGATTCTATGATTCTATATGATAATGACAATTGCCAGAAGTGTTTGCCTAATCTAGGTTGCTGTCCATGATAAGCCATGAGTCGCAGGGACTGCAATCATCATCATAGGCAGTCCCTCGAAATCGAGGAAGACTTGCTTACACTCCAAAAGTGAGTTCTCAGGTGATTGTACAGTCCAATGCGGCAATTACAGTCTCTGTAACAGGTGGGGCAGACAGTGGTTGAAGGAAAGGGTGGGTGGGAGACAGGTTTGCCGGATGCACCTTCCGCTGTCTGTGCTTGATTTCTAAATGCTCTCGGCGATGAGACTCGAGGTGCTCAGCGAACTCCGGGATGCGCTTCCTCCACTTAGGCCGGTCTTGGGCCAGGAACTCCCAAGTGTTGGTGGGGATGATGCACTTTATCAAGGAGGCTTTGAGGGTGTCCTTGAAACATTTCCTCTGTCCACATGGGGCTCGCTTGCCGTGTAGGAGCTTCGAGTAGAGCACTTGCTGAGAGAGTCTCGTGTCAGGCATGTGGACGATGTGGTCCGCCCAGTGGAGCTGGTCAAGTGTGGTCAGTGCTTCGATGCTGCGAATGTTGGCCTGAGCAAGAACACTGACATTGCTTGTCTATCCTCCCAGTGAATTTGCAGGATCTTGTGCAGGCAGCGCTGGTGGTACTTCTCCAGCACTTTGACATGTCTACCGTATATAGTCTACGTCTCTGAGCCATATAGAAACATAGACATAGAAAATAGGTGCAGGTGTAGGCCATTCGGCCCTTCGAGCCTGCACCACCATTCAATAAGATCATGGCTGATCATTCCCTCAGTACCCCTTTCCTGCTTTCTATCCATACCCCTTGATCCCCTTAGCCGTAAGGGCCATATCTAACTCCCCCGTGAATATATCCAATGAACTGGCATCAACAACTCTCTGCAGCAGGGAATTTACAGGTTAACAACTCTCTGAGTGCAGAAGTTTCTCCTCATTTCAGTCCTAAATGGCCTACCCCTTATCCTAAGACTGTGTCCCCTGGTTCTGGACTTCCCCAACATCGGGAACATTCTACCCGCATCTAGCCTGTCCCGTCCCGTCAGAATCTTATACGTTTCTATGAGATCCCCTCTCATCCTTCTAAACTCCAGTGTATAAAGGCCCAGTTGATCCAGTCTCTCCTCATATGTCAGTCCTGCCATCCCGGGAATCAGTCTGGTGAACCTTCGCTGCACTCCCTCAATAGCAAGGACATCCTTCCTCAGATTAGGAGACCAAAACTGAACACAATATTCCAGATGAGGCCTCACCAAGGCCCTGTACAACTGCAGTAAGACCTCCCTGCTCCTATACTCAAATCCCCTAGCTATGAAGGCCAACATACTATTTGCCTTCTTCACCACCTGCTGTACCTGTATGTCAACTTTCAATGACTGATGAACCATGACACCAAGATCTCGTTGCACCTCCCCTTTTCCTAATCTGCCGCCATTCAGATAATATTCTGCCTTCACGTTTTGGTCCCCAAAGTGGATAACCTCACATTTATCCACATTATACTGCATCTGCCATGCATTTGCCCACTCAATTAACCTGTCCAAGTCACCCTGCAGCCTCCTAGCGACCCCCTCACAGCTTACACTGCCACCCAGTTTATTGTCATCTGCAAACTTGGAGATATTACACTCAATTCCTTCATCCAAATCATTGATGTATATTGTAAAGAGCTGGGGTCCCAGCACTGAGCCCTGCGGTACCCCGCTAGTCACTGCCTGCCATTCTGAAAAGGACTCGTTTATCTTGACTCTCTGCTTCCTGTCTGCCAACCAGTCCTCTATCCACGTCAGTATATTACCCCCAATACCATGTGCTTTGATTTTGCACACCAATCTCTTGTGTGGGACCTTGTCAAAAGCCTTTTGAAAGTCCAAATACACCACATCCACTGGTTCTCTCTTGTCCACTCTACTAGTTACATCCTCAAACAATTCCAGAAGATTTGTTAAGCATGATTTCCCTTTCATAAATCCATGCTGACTTGGACCGATCCTGTCACCGGTTTCCAAATGCGCTGCTATTTCATCCTTAATAATTGATTCCAACATTTTCCCCACGAATGATAGGAGGGCTGGTAGCTCTATTGCCCTGTACAACATGAGTTTGGTGCCAGATTTGAGATCCTGGTCTTCAAACACTCTCTTTCTCAGATGACCAAAGTCTGCACTGGCAAACTGGAGGCGGTGCTGGACCTCATCATCGATGTCTGCCTTGGTGATAGTAGGCTCCCGAGGTATGGAAAATGGTCCACGTTGTCCAAGGCCACATGGTGGATTTTGATAACTGGGGGGCAGTGCTATATGGCGAAGTCAGGTTGGTGGTGGACCTTTGTCTGACAGATGTTTAGGGTAAGGCCCATGCCCATTCGCCGTGCCAGCTCTGACTAGCATTTACAGTTCAACAGCATCCCAAACAGCGGCACCTGGGCAGGACCGGAACCAATGTCCTAGGGGGAGTGTTTGCTAGTGCTGTTGGGGAGGAGTTGAACTAATATGGCAGGGGGATGGGAACCAATGCAGGGAGACAGAGGGAAACAAAAAGGAGGCAAAAGCAAAAGACAGAAAGGAGATGAGGAAAAGTGGAGGGCAGAGAAACCCAAGGCAAAGAACAAAAAGGGCCACTGTACAGCAAAATTCTAAAAGGACAAAGGGTGTTAAAAAAACAAGCCTGAAGGCTTTGTGTCTTAATGCAAGGAGTATCCGCAATAAGGTGGATGAATTAACTGTGCAAATAGATGTTAACAAATAAGTTGTGATTGGGATTACGGAGACGTGGCTCCAGGATGATCAGGACTGGGAACTCAACATCCAGGGGTATTCAACATTCAGGAAGGATAGAATAAAAGGAAAAAGAGGTGGGGTAGCATTGCTGGTTAAGGAGGAAATTAAGGCAATAGTTCGGAAGGACATTAGCTTGGATGATGTGGAATCTATATGGGTAGAGCTGCAGAACACCAAAGGGCAAAAAATGTTAGTGGGAGTTGTGTACAGACCTCCAAACAGTAGTAGTGATGTTGGGGAGGACATCAAACATGAAATTAGGGATGCATGCAATAAAGGTGCAGCAGTTATAATGGGTGACTTTAATATGCACATAGATTGGGCTAACCAAACTGGAAGCAATACGGTGGAGGAGGATTTCCTGGAGTGCATAAGGGATGGTTTTTTAGACCAATATGTCGAGGAACCAACTAGCGGGGAGGCCATCTTAGACTGGGTGTTGTGTAATGAGAGAGGATTAATTAGCAATCTCGTTGTGCGAGGCCCCTTGGGGAAGAGTGACCATAATATGGTGGAATTCTGCATTAGGATGGAGAATGAAACAGTTAATTCAGAGACCATGGTCCAGAACTTAAAGAAGGGTATCTTTGAAGGTATGAGGCGTGAATTGGCTAGGATAGATTGGCGAAGGATACTGAAGGGGTTGACTGTGGATGGGCAATGGCAGACATTTAGAGACCGCATGGATGAACTACAACAATTGTACATTCCTGTCTGGTGTAAAAATAAAAAAGGGAAGGTGACTCAACCGTGGCTATCAAGGGAAATCAGGGAGAGTACTAAAGCCAAGGAAGTGGCATACAAATTGGCCAGAAATAGCAGCGAACCCGGGGACTGGGAGAAATTTAGAACTCAGCAGAGGAGGACAAAGGGTTTGATTAGGGCAGGGAAAATGGAGTACGAGAAGAAACTTGCAGGGAACATTAAGATGGATTGCAAAAGTTTCGATAGATATGTAAAGAGAAAAAGGTTAGTAAAGACAAACGTAGGTCCCCTGCGGTCAGAATCAGGGGAAGTCATAATGGGGAACAAAGAAATGGCAGACCAATTGAACAAGTACTTTGGTTCGGTATTCACTAAGGAGGACACAAACAACCTTCCGGATATAAAAGGGGTCGGAGGGTCTAGTAAGGAGGAGGAACTGAGGGAAATCTTTATTAGTCGGGAAATTGTGTTGGGGAAATTGATGGGACTGAAGGCTGATAAATCCCCAGGGCCTGATGGACTGCATCCCAGAGTACTTAAGGAGGTGGCCTTGGAAATAGTGGATGCATTGACAGTCATTTTCCAACATTCCATTGACTTGGGATCAGTTCCTATGGAGTGGAGGGTAGCCAATGTAACCCCACTTTTTAAAAAAGGAAGGAGAGAGATAACAGGGAATTATAGACCGGTCAGTCTGACATCGGTAGTAGGTAAAATGATGGAATCAATTATTAAGGATGCCATAGCAGTGCATTTGGAAAGAGGTGATATGATAGGTCCAAGTCAGCATGGATTTGTGAAAGGGAAATCATGCTTGACAAATCTTCTGGAATTTTTTGAGGATGTTTCCAGTAGAGTGGACAAGGGAGAACCAGTTGAAGTGGTATATTTGGACTTTCAGAAGGCTTTCGACAAGGTCCCACACAAGAGATTAATGTGCAAAGTTAAAGCACATGGGATTGGGGGTAGTGTGCTGACATGGATTGAGAACTGGTTGTCAGGCAGGAAGCAAAGAGTAGGAGTAAATGAGGACTTTTCAGGTTCTTTGCTGGGGCCCCAGCTGTTTACACTGTACATTAATGATTTAGACGAGGGGATTAAATGTAGTATCTCCAAATTTGCGGATGACACTAAGTTGGGTGGCAGTGTGAGCTGCGAGGAGGATGCTATGAGGCTGCAGAGCGACTTGGATAGGTTAGGTGAGTGGGCAAATGCATGGCAGATGAAGTATAATGTGGATAAATGTGAGGTTATCCACTTTGGTGGTAAAAACAGAGAGACAGACTATTATCTGAATGGTGACAGATTAGGAAAAGGGGAGGTGCAAAGAGACCTGGGTGTCATGGTACATCAGTCTTTGAAGGTTGGCATGCAGGTGCAGCAGGCGGTTAAGAAAGCAAATGGCATGTTGGCCTTCATAGCGAGGGGATTTGAGTACAGGGGCAGGGAGATGTTGCTACAGTTGTATAGGGCCTTGGTGAGGCCACACCTGGAGTATTGTGTTCAGTTTTGGTCTCCTAACCTGAGGAAGGACATTCTTGCTATTGAGGGAGTGCAGCGAAGGTTCACCAGACTGATTCCCGGGATGGCGGGACTGACCTATCAAGAAAGACTGGATCAACTGGGCTTGTATTCACTGGAGTTCAGAAGAATGAGAGGGGACCTCATAGAAACGTTTAAAATTCTGACTGGGTTCGACAGGTTAGATGCAGGAAGAATGTTCCCAATGTTGGGGAAGTCCAGAACCAGGGGACACATTCTAAGGATAAGGGGGAAGCCATTTAGGACCGAGATGAGGAGGAATTTCTTCACCCAGAGAGTGGTGAACCTGTGGAATTCTCTACCACAGAAAATTGTTGAGGCCAATTCACTAAATATATTCAAAAAGGAGTTAGATGAAGTCCTTACTACTAGGGGGATCAAGGGGTATGGTGAGAAAGCAGGAATGGGGTACTGAAGTTGCATGTTCAGCCATGAACTCATTGAATGGCGGTGAAGGCTAGAAGGGCCGAATGGCCTACTCCTGCACCTATTTTCTATGTTTCTATGTTTCTATGAAGGGATCGCTGAAGTCCTCTAAAAAAAAAACAGTTGTGGAAGAGTGCCTCCTGCGGCACGCACTCGGCCCTCCTTCATTTCCCATCACCCACCTCCCACATTATAACAGTGATTACACTCCAAAATTACTTCATTGGCTGTAAAGTGCTTTGAGAGGTCCGGTGGTCATTAAAAGCGCAATATAAATGTAACTTTTTCTTTCTTTCCCAAGCCTTTCCGGCGGAGGCAGCAGCGGTACACAGCCCAGTGCGTAGCACTGCTGAGGTGTGCACCAAGTTACTGCCCCAGCAAGGAAGTGCAGCGCTTAGCAGAGGCGGTAACCTGAATTTATCACGAGGGACGAGACTTCTGCGCCTGGCACAAAGTCTCGCACCTCCCGAGTGTTACCGGCCCAAGTCTTTGATTAAGCTTTTAGTCCCCCCCCCGCCCCCGCCCCCTATTATGTCCTTCTGTGGCTCGGTCCATTTGGGGTTATCGGGTTACCGCCCCTGGAAGCTAAAGCGCTCCACTTCCTTCCTGCGGCGGTAACGGGGTGCATGCCTCTGCAGCGCTACACTACACACTGGCCGCGTAGCACTGCTGCGTCCGAGGGACTCTTCCCTCGATGAAAGGGAAGGGTCCATGCTGCATACTCTGCCAAAGAAAAAGCCACCTACTTGGACCACCGGGGAGTGGGGGTGACATGCGATCAGCCGGCATTCAGGCAGTGTTCCTGGCTGAGCGATCGCAGGACCGACCCCGCGAACAAACCGAACCGCAGTGGCAATAAAAAGAGTAGATTTTTGTTCTCAGCAGCTGGCCACCTCCACTTTAGTTTTTGCCACGGTCGCACTCCTCAGTGCATCCAATTTCTCCCCCTTGGTGTCAGTTTTTGTCTGATTATGTTTCTGTGCAGAGTCCTGCAGTGTTTTTCTACATTAAAGGACATTATATAAATGTAAATTGTTGTTGTCGTTTTAGCTATTGTTGCTTGGTGAATAGTGACCGTAATAAAAGGTTGGTAAGCGGCATTGTGGTGCTTTATGTCCCACATAAGGAAATATGTCCTACTTCTCTCTACAGAGATTTGAGTGAGCAGTGCAGTCACAGCTCCTTGCTCATAGCGCTGCTGAAATCATCATCATCATAGGCAGTCCCTTGTGTGTCATGGTACAAGCTTTGTTGATGCCGCCTGCTCGCGACATGATCATGGAGATCAGGGTGGACTAGAGAGAGCCTTGTTTTGAGTGCTCTTTTCATGAGCAGTTCGGCAGGGGGAGCCCCGGTGAGCGAGTGGAGACTTGTGTGGTAGCTGAGCAGGAATCGGGACAGGCGGGTCTGCAGGGAGCTTTCCAACACGCATTTCAAGCTTTGCTTGATGGTTTGGACTGCCCATTCTGCCTGGCCGTTAGATGCGGGCTTGAATTCAGCGCTGATGAAGCACGGCCCATTGTCGCTGACAAGGACATCAGGCAGGCCGTGCGTGGCAAACATGGCTCGTAGGCTTTCGATGGTGGTAATGGGCATACTTACAGACATTATTATACACTCAATCCATTTTGAATAAGCATCCACAACAACCAAGAACATTTTGCCGAGAAACGAGCCAGCGAAGTCAACGTGGATCCTAGACCACGATTTGGAGGGCCATGACCACAAACTTAGCGGTGCCTCCCTGGGTGCATTGCTCAGTTGAGAGCAAGCGTTGCATTGGCGCACGCAAGACTCCAAATATGAGTCGATGCCGGGCACCACACATGGGATAGCTTTCATCATTACTCTGCCTGGGTGGGTACTGTGTATGACCGTTTCCCTGCCTTTCTTAGGCAAAACCACACGATTACCCCACAAAAGACAGTCCGCCTGTATGGACATTTCGTCTTTGAACCACTGGAACGGCTTGATCTCTTCATGCATCTCCGTTGGGATGCTGGATCAGCTCCCATGGAGGACACAGTTTTTTACAAGGGACAGTAAAGGATCCTGGCTGGTCCAGTTCCTGATCTTGCGGGCCGTAACAGGTGACTTTTCTTTTTCAAATGCATCCATCACCAAGAGCAAGTCTGCAGGCTGTGTCATTTCCATCCCCGTGGTGGGCAATGGTAGCCGACTGAGAGCATCAGCGCAGTTCTCTGTGCCTGGCCTGTGGCGAATTACATAGTTATATGCAGACAGCGTGAGCGCCCATCTTTGGATGCGAGCAGAGGCATTGGTATTAATACCTTTGCTCTCTAAGAATAGTGCTATGAGCGGCTTATGGTTAGTTTCTAACTCGAACTTTAGCCTAAACAGATACTGGTGCATTTTTTTCACCCCGTAAACGCATGCCAGAGCTTCTTTTTCAATCATGCTGTAGGCCCTTTCGGCCTTGGACAAACTCCTGGATGCATAATCGACCGGTTGCAATGTTCCCGATTCGTTTGCTTGTTGTGACACACACCCAACCCCATACGAAGACGCATCGCAAGCTAGTACTAAATGTTTACATGGGTCATACAGAACAAGCAGTTGTTGGAACATAGCAGATTTCTGGCTTTCTCAAAAGCAGTCTCTTGTGAGTTCCCCCATACCCAGTCATCTCCCATGCGTAGCAACACATGTAGAGGTTCTAGCAAGGTGCTTAACCCGGGTAGGAAATTACCAAAATAATTGAGGAGTCCCAGGAACGACTGTAGCTCCATCACGTTCTGTGGTCTTGGCGCATTCTTAATGGCCCCCGTCTTGACGCCGGTGGGTCTGATGCCGTATGCTGCGTTCTTCTCCCTAAGAACTCGACCTCTGGCGCCAGGAAAGCACACTTCGAGCGTTTCAATCTGAGTCCCACACGATCTAGCCAACTTAGAACCTCTTCCAGGTTCTGCAAGTGTTTGATGGTGTCCCGACCTGTGATCAATATGTCGTCCTGGAAAACCACGGTGTGCGGAACCGACTTTAGCAGACTCTCCATGTTCCTTTGAAAAATAGCCGCAGCCGATCGAATCCCAAACGGGCATCTATTGTAGATGAACAGACCTTTGTGCGTGTTGATGCAGGTGAGGCTTTTCGAAGATTCCGCCAGCTCCTGCGTCATGTAGGCCGAGGTCAGGTCCAACTTGGCGAACGTCTTCCCTCCTGCCAGCGTCGCAAATAGGTCATCTGCCTTGGGTAGCGGGTACTGGTCCTGCAGCGAAAAACGGTTAATCATTACTTTATAATCCTCACAAATTCTGACCATGCCATCGCCCTTGAGAACCGGAACAATCGGACTGGCCCACTCGTTGAACTCAACCAACATGATGATGCCCTCTCGTTGCAGCCTGTCCAGCTCGATCTCCACTTTCTCTCGCATCATATATGGCACCGCACGTGCCTTGTGGTGGATAGGCCGTGTACCGGGAACCAAGTGGATCTGCACCTTCACCCCAGAGAAATTTCCGATGCCTGGTTCAAACAACGACAAGAACTTGCTCAAAACCTGGGCACATGAGGCGTCGTCAACGGACGAAAGCGCTCGGATGTCGTCCCAGTTCCAGCGGATTTTTCCCAGCCAGCTTCTGCCGAACACTGTGGGGCCATCTCCTGGTACAATCCATAGTGGTAGTTCATGCACCGCTCCATCATAAAAGACTTTTACCGCTGCATTGCCAATTACAGGGATCAGCTCTTTAGTGTAAGTTCTCAGCTTGGTACGAATAGGGCTCAGCTTGGGCCTGTGTGCCTTGTTGCACTACAGCCTCTCGAAGATCTTTTTGCTCATGATAGACTGACTCGCACCTGTGTCCAATTCCATGGATACTGGAATTCCGTTCAGTTCAATTTTTAACATGATCGGTGGACATTTCGTGTTGAAGTTGTGTACCCTGTACACTTCTGCCTCCTCAGTTCAAGTCACTAGTTCAGTTTGATCTGCCATGGATCGGTCTTCCTCTGCAATGTGGTGGTATGCAGGGTTTATAGCTCCGCTGCACATTCGCTGGAGGCTTTGCACGCAGAGCGTTTGAAGCAGCATTGATGGGCTCGATGATCACCTCCGCAGCGCCAACAAGGTGTTAATTGCCTTGCATTCACACTTGATGGCTTCTCTGAGTCATCTGAGGTCGTGCAGCTGCAGACTTGTACGTTCTGCCATATGCATTCCTGCCTGAAAATGACTTTACTTTGTGTACAGTACTTGCCGATGCATCTTCATGCTGCGAAATTTGTTTGGTGTTATCGCTGGTGGACATAAATGTCTGGGCTATCGTTATGGCTTTGCTCAGATTCGGTGTTTCTACAGTCAATAGTTTGCGAAGGATAACCATGAGGCCAATGCCAAGCACAAAAAAGTCTCTTAGCATTTGCTCCAGGAATCCAGCGAATTCGAAATGTCCGGCAAGGCGTCTTAGTTCGACGACGTAGCTTGCCACTTGCTGGCCTTCAGACCGTTGACATGTATAAAATCAATACCTTGCCATCAGAACACTCTCCTTTGGATTTAGGTGCTCCCGGACCAGCATACACAGTTCTTCATGCGATTTGGTTGTTGGTTTCACCGGAGCAAGAAGATTCTTCATGAGGCCATAGGTTGTTGCCCCGCAGACGGTGAGGAGGATCGCCCTTCGTTTGGCAGCGTTCTCATTTCCTTCCAGCTCATTGGCCACGAAGTATTGGTCGAGTCGCTCCATGAAGGCTTCCCAATCATCACCTTCTGAGAATTTCTCCAGGATACCAACAGGTCTCTGCATTTTCGCGTGATGGTTCGTTATCTATTACTCGTCGCCAGTTGTTATGTCTCAAATAAAGCAATGTGACTGAGTACTGTAGACTTGCGTAAGTGTGACCTTAGTCTCTTTATTCTGACTGCAGAGTGCTGGCACAGAATGGGAGGCCTTCTTGTATGCAGTGTTCCCAAGGGATGCTGGGATGCCTTGGGACTACAACAGATGCGCCCTCTGGTAGCGGTAGAATGCTGGTTACAAGGTGTTGCATACATAACACATAAGAACATAAGAAATAGAAGCAGGAGTAGGTCATTTGGCCCCTTGAGCCTGCTCTGCCATTCAATATCATGGCTGATCTGATCATGAATTCAGCTCCACTTCTCTGCCCGCTCCCCATAACCCTTTATTCCTTATTGCTTAAAAATATGTCTATCTCTGCCTTAAAGAAATTCAATGACCCAGCCTCCACAGCTCTCTGGGGCAGAGAATTACACAGATTTACAATCCTCTGAAAGAAGAAATTCCTCCTCATCTCAGTTTTAAATGGGCGGCTCCTTTAAGGTAGCTGTAGCAACTAACTTGGCACTGTGCCAACTGTATTCTGTATACCGGTTATGCAGGAAGTATGCAAGCTTAAAATCTCCCCACTGAAATTATGATGCTCGTTTGAATTCAAATCAGCTCATTTGCACCCTGCATCCTGTCGTGCACATTGCCCTTACAGCCAGATGTAGTCCTCAGGAAAAGGGGCCTTTCTTCTAAATTCAAGATCAGAACAACACAGAGGTACGGTGAGCTAAAGGTAAAGAATTAAGTTCTCGCAATTGATTGTAGCTTTTAACTTTTGTTGTTGTTAAAAAACAATCTGGTAGTATTGTCATTAAATGATAAAGGGATGGGCTAGAAATGTAAGATATTTAGATCAGAGAACAGGAGAAACATTGTACACAAGAGCATTGTGAGGCTGTGGAATGCACAACCGGAGTTAATGATTGGAAAAAACATAGTGAGAAATTCAACTCACAACCTTACATTTTGTGACTGAAAAATGGACACCCATCAACAACACTAACTTGCATTTAGCTTTTTCTTTCCCAAGCCGTTCCGGCGGAGGCAGCAGCGGTACACAGCCCAGTGCGTAGCACTGCTGCGGTGTGCACCAAGTTACTGCCCCAGGAAGGAAGTGCAGCGCTTAGCAGAGGCGGTAACCTGAATTTATCACGAGGGACGAGACTTCTGCGCCTGGCACAAAGTCTCGCACCTCCCGAGTGTTACCGGCCCAAGTCTTTGATTAAGCTTTTAGTCCCCCCCCGCCCCCGCCCCCTATTATGTCCTTCTGTGGCTCGGTCCATTTGGGGTTATCGGGTTACCGCCCCTGGAAGCTAAAGCGCTCCACTTCCTTCCTGCGGCGGTAACGGGGTGCATGCCTCTGCAGCGCTACACTACACACTGGCCGCGTAGCACTGCTGCGTCCGAGGGACTCTTCCCTCGATGAAAGGGAAGGGTCCATGCTGCATACTCTGCCAAAGAAAAAGCCACCTACTTGGACCACCGGGGAGTGGGGGTGACATGCGATCAGCCGGCATTCAGGCAGTGTTCCTGGCTGAGCGATCGCAGGACCGACCCCGCGAACAAACCGAACCGCAGCGGCAATAAAAAGAGTAGATTTTTGTTCTCAGCAGCTGGCCACCTCCGCTTTAGTTTTTGCCACGGTCGCACTCCTCAGTGCATCCAATTTCTCCCCCTTGGTGTCAGTTTTTGTCTGATTATGTTTCTGTGCAGAGTCCTGCAGTGTTTTTCTACATTAAAGGACATTATATAAATTCAAATTGTTGTTGTCGTTTTAGCTATTGTTGCTTGGTGAATAGTGACCGTAATCGGAGGTTGGTAAGCGGCATTGTGGTGCTTTATGTCCCACATAAGGAAATATGTCCTACTTCACTCTACAGAGCTTTGAGTGAGCAGTGCAGTCAAAGCTCCTTGCTCATAGCGCTGCTGAAATCATCATCATCATAGGCAGTCCCTTGGGATCGAGGAAGACTTGCTTCCACTCTTAATCAGTGTAAAAACAGCACTGGTACCTTGCTCATACCGGGACCGAAGACTGTAAAATACCTGCAGAACTGAAATCTGAAATCAAACATGGCATCTTTGCTGAAACTAGACAGGTCTGGAGGCACACTATTGATTGATATGGACTGTACTGCTTTACACCCATCAGCGGTGCACAGTTACACATTGTCCAACATAAATAAACCTATGGGCGGGGCTTTCAACATCGGTGGGGCGTGAATGGAGCAGTCGTGAATCAGCCAAGCATTATACATCCCGCCTGATTTTGCTTTCATTAACTTCAAGTTTAAAGTTCCGCTATTCTTAATTTGTTTCTTTTTTATTCGTGCTGACTTTTTGCACAATGGACCCTGGCCCATCATCTAACTTTCTCAATAAAGAAAAGTGGGCTCACACTTTGATGATTGAGTCTAACTTTCTTACTTCCCTTTATTTTTCCTTTCCTTGTTTCTCTCTCTGATTGTACCGTTCAGTGTAAGGTACATAAGAACATAAGAAATAGGAATAGGAGTAGGCCATTTGGCCCCTCGAGCATGCTCCACCATTCAATAAGATCATGGCTGATCTGATCCTGGACTCAGCACCACTTCCCTGCCCGCTGCCCATAATCCTTTATTCCTTATTGCTTAAAAATCTGCCTATCTCTGCCTTAAATATATTCACTGACCCAGTCTCCACAGCAATCTGGGGCAGAGAACTCCACAGATTTACAACCCTCTGAAAGAAGAAATTCCTCCTCGTCTAGTTTTAAATGGGCGGCTCCTTTAAGGTAGCTGTAGCAACTAACTTGGCACTGTGCCAACTGAATTCTGTATACAGGTTATGCAGGAAGTATGCAAGCCTAAAATCTCCCCATTGAAATTATGATGCTCTTTTGAATTCAAATCAGCTCATTTGCACCCTGCACCCGGTAGTGCACATTGCCCTTACAGTCCTCAGGAAAAGGAGCCTTTCTTCTAAGCTCAAGATCAGAACAACACAGGTATGGTGAGCTATAGGTAAGGAATTCATTTATTGCAACTGATTGTAGCTTTTAACTTTTGTTATTGTTGAAAAACTGGTAGTATTGTCATTAAAGTCATTAAATGATTAAGGGATGGGCTCGAAATGTAAGATATTTAGATCAGAGAGCAGGAGAAACATTGTACACAAGAGCATTGTGAGGCTGTGGAATACACAACCGGAGTTAATGATTGGAAAAAACATAGTGAGAAATTTAACTCACAACCATACATTTTGTGACTGAAAAATGGTCACCCATCAACAACACTAACTTGTATTTAACTTTGAGACGTCCGGTAATCGTGAAAGGCATTATATAAATCCAAGTCTTTCTTTCTTTTTATATAGCACCTTTAATGTAGTGAAACGTCCCAGGCACTCCACAGTTGTATTATGAGACAATAGATTTGACACCCAACCACATAAGGAGAAATTAGGGCAGGTGACCAAAAGCTTGGTCAAAGAGGTAGATATTAAGGAGCATCTTAAAGGAGGAAAGGGGGGCAGAGAGGTTTAAAAGGGAGGGCCGTTGCACACTCTGCAGGCCCTTTGGTGGCTGCTACTGGGCCACCAGGGCAGCGTGAGACTGGGCCAGCAGCCCAGCACCCAAGGCACAGTGCCAGGCCGGACCACGCTAAGGCTACCCTGGCTGAGCCGACCTACGAGTCGGCCGATG